>NC_089838.1:136837844-136940344 GCF_035609145.1 Eleutherodactylus coqui | reverse complement strand
ATTCCAAAGATAACTTTAGGATCAGTTCTGCATCCGTTTCCCTCTGGTGTTTCACTACATCACCAAAAGGAAAGAAAAACTCTGGTCTGCCGGACATATTAGAACCCAGCCGAACCATGAAATTGGCCCTATTACCCATGTGCAGAAGATTGTGAGATTGGATTGGGCTCTCCCTAGGGATGATGGGAATGACTGCATCCTATTGTATTTGAAGCTTTTCCAAATATTTTAGTGATGTATATAATCAATGGGAAGTTAATGAACTTTGGGAGCCTCCTGCATCAATCTGTCATATTGCTATTGGCAATGTTTTTTCTTCACTAAATCTTCACTTCTGTCTCTGTTTAGTTTTTCATTGGGCTGTTTTTGATCCTGGCACTTCAAATAACAGCAGGCGTATTGGGGGCTGTTTATAAACCCGAGGTACGTAAAACATGCATGTAACTGCTGTTAGGTCTAAAGTCACATTTCATTATTTTCACTGAATATTTTCTTTATTTTCTTTGCAAGATGGAAGCTAAATTAAACGAAACTCTGCAAAAGCAAGGGCCATTACATCAACTTTCTGAAGACTTAAAGAAACTAGTAGAAAAATTCCAAGAAGAGGTAAGCCAGAAGAATCATTCCTTGTAAACACACACACTTTACCACTGAGCTATTTGTATCTGTGGTCGGACTAGAGGTACACAGAACTGATATCATAGACAAATTATAACATAATGGTGGATATACTAAATGTTAGTGTATCAGCTCTGAGTACAGTATTGACCCCAAGCACTTTCATAATAGGATGGTTAACCTGTCTAGCTAGGGCGTCCGGACTCCATATTCAACCAGGACAAGGTGTAGGCGAGCAAGCATATGCACGGATTGTATAGAAATATGACAAAACATGAGAGAAAGGGATATGTGGAATATTGTGAAACATTCTCACATGCCATAGTGCCCCCATACTAGTGTTGGCCGTTGCAATATATGTAACAGTGACAATGCCACCATCATACTGACAGCTACAATACCCAGAGTAACTTTTTAATAACCACCTGTGAAAATACAATTCCCAGCCACTCTACCACCAGGAGAACCAGCCACGGTGCTTCTATGTATAGAATAAGGGCTCTGGACAATATTGCCATCATAATTTATGCTTAGCATGGTGTTTTTAGTACTCTGAGCAGTTCAGAAGTGAATCTATAGTTAAATGTGAAAACTCTTCCTGTCTCCATTAGGGGGAGCACATTGCATATGAATTAATCATTCAGTTTAATGGACTTTTTATAAATCCCCATTCAGTGAGTCCCTCTAGTGGCAGCAAGCTACTCTTCAGGCTAAGTGCATGGGATTTGAAGCTCTATAACAGAAAAACAAGATGCAGCCCTACAAAGTATTCTGCGCCCATTTACTTTCCTGCTCTAGACCACTACCCTTACCATTTTATAAGCCTAAACCATATAATAAACACCATATATTGTAATCATATTTTATAAAATTAAGTGTTAAATATCAAACTACTCAAGCAGGATAGATATTAACCGACAACCACCCTAGACGATCACATATAATATCAAAATTAACCCATTCATCCCCTTAAATCTCCAGAGATATTAGGTATGAGCTGTTAAACCAGCCTACACTATTAGGAATGTGATAGGAATATTATCCCTTTTGACAAAGTCTCCAAAGAAGACCCTGCAGCACTTGTAAACCCCCTCTTTAAAAATCCTGCATTTGCTTCTGACTCCAGTGACACCTAAATACCCCCATAAACAATACCCACACTAACCATCAACGCTGTCATTACATTGCCAATAAATCACATGACTTATGTATTAAAGAATTGCTGTTGTGATTAACAAACAGATTGCCATTCCTCCAACTTTATAGACATATTCATTGCTTCTAGTTTTTCTGGTTTTCATCCCCTTTCACCTTCTTCCATCCATCACGTATTCTTGTAAACCTTTTGCAAACCTACAGAACACAAGGGGAACGTTCAAACTCCATGCAGATGTTATCATTGGTCCAATCTGAACCCTGGACCCCCAGTGCTAAAAGAGGGTCTGTGTAAGAGGGTCTGCTTAGAGCATTCATCCTTCCATCATATATGAAGGGGAAAATAGTGCTGTATGCAAAACAGTAGACACCATGCTGGAACACTTCTGCATCCCCCGCTCGGAGCGCAAAGTGATCACTCAACGTTTGAGCTTAAAGGCACACAACGATTATCGCTAATTTTTTAGACATCTTTTGAGCGATAATCGTTTTGTCTAAACCAGAAGAAAGTAGACATGTTTTTCAAATTTTCGACAACCCCTTTGAATATTTACTTGGCTTTAGCAGGCAATAGTTACAGATGAATCGATCGGGATCTTGTTACTAATTCCAAGTTTTATTGATATGAGATTAAGTAAAATGTTTCCATTCTTCTCTTAGAACGAGTGCTGTGGTTTTCTTAATGGTATTAATGACTGGAAAGGAGGATCTATTCCAAATTCGTGTAAATGCTCTCAAACAGATCCAGGAAAATGTACAAATAATTACTACACGCAGGTAAGAACATTTGTTATCAGTCCATATATGAGATTGCTTGACATGTCCCATCCACAGCTGTATGACCTAGTTACAAAGAGTGTAGAGAAGGCTATCACAATGATATATCTGTACAGAGAATGAGCACAAACCTCTAAATGCTATGCTTGCAGATTTTGCTCTCAGAGTACCTTTATGCTAAGCAACTGATTAGTCACCCAGAGAGTAAATGATAGTTGGTTGAAAGCTTTCACACTGATCCAGAATTGTTCATTATAAGTTCTGCAAGGGAGGGGAGATAGGGAGATATTCACCAGATAGATTCATTTGCAAGTTGTTCAATTATGTACAATTATACCTTTACAATTTTTATCAACCAACGGCTTTTTTTTAAGTGAGCTTGTTACCTGATTGGTGACCGTTTTCACATCGGATGACGTTTGTTTGCATTTGCTTGTTCAAGCGATTATTTGGCCTATAGTCATCCCCTGTAAAGGTACCTTTAGATGTTGACTATTATAATGTCAAACGATAATATTATAATGAACCTTGACATGGTGTCTGCTTGTCATTCCTCCATATAACTCCATTTGTTGTCTAGTTTGACAATTTTAGTCAAGGCCCATGATGTAATAAGGATAGGTGTGCATAGTACATTGAATATTACTCAATATCGCTAAATAAGTCATCTAACAACAGCTTATCACATAGGACAGAGTGAAAGCTTTATTTTCTGGCTAAAAAGGTAACTAAAGAGATAGATATACAGTCTAAATGACAGGAAGTTCTAGAGTTGCACTTGTCCAATAATTGTCAATGACACTGGTATACAACAGGGGATGCGGTTGCACCCGGGCACAGGAGCCTCAGGGGGCCCATAAGGCCTCTCTTCTCCATATAGGGAGCCCAGTACTATGAATAAAGCATTATATTTGGTGGCCCTGATGGAAAGAAAGCAATATTGTTATCTACTATCCAAGGGATATGTTCAGGCATGCTCATTGTTCAGTGAGTCCTAGCCTTATGACCATTGGTGAGCCCCTAAAAAACATTTCTACTCTCAGGAAACCCCTACTTCAAAGGATACACATGCAGGCAGAGTGTGCATGTATATGGAAGGATCGGTAGAGAATAGAGATAGCTGTCACATAAGACAAGTTTTTCTTTACTTCACAGTTCTATACAGTTTTTTATTATATTTTGCCATGGTCCAACAGAGATCATTAAAATATTGGAACACTCTGTTTGTTGGCATTAACAATAATGTTAAAGATTGTGGTTAATAAAATGACAACTGAGTGTTACCATTCACCTTGTCAAAGGGGGGTGCCCCGGACAGTATCAGTCAGCACTGATTGGACAGTGTCGAACTATTATGGGACACACCCCCAACTGGTAACACCCAGATGTCAATGTATTCATGTATTTCCAGGAGGGATAACAGAACAGCAACAGGGCTCTAATAAAATACTCTCTAGAATTGTTATATGATGAGTAAGTATTTACTAAAATAGGTACGTCAGGAGAGCTGTCAGGTGCTCTTTAACCTTGTATGGACAATTGTCATTAATTCGTTGAATTTCTTTTTCCTCACAGTCTTGTTATTCCGCACTTCTTGAATTCTACAAAAAATATTTTGCAATCATAATTGGAATTGCGTTTGGCCTGGCGGTAATAGAGGTAATGTTTAAGGATTTAAAACAGTTCAAAATAGCACAAATCTAGTCATTTGTTTTCTGTATAAAGTATTAGGGCTCAGTCAGATGAGCGAATGTTTCACACATTATAGGCGCGGGAAAAAAAAAAATCGCACATCGTGTGTAGAAAAAAATCGTGTGACGGGGTGCATTGGAACTGACATGTCCTATCTTTCGCAGGTGCGAGTTTGATTTGCATGTAAAAAACACACGTGACCGCTTGCATCAGAAAGCATTGGTTCTAATAGATGCAATTCGCAAACGCACATAACATGCGCACAAAAAAAAAATCGCTCGTCTGACTGAGCCCTTAAACAGATTTCAGTTTACACATACAGCTATTTCTTTTCATTTTTTTCCTCCTCACCTACCAAGAGCTAGAACGTATTCTTCCATCAGCATAGTTGCATGAACACATGGGTTTTGTGGGACAATTTGCATTTGTCAACAATGTAATGAAAATCTTTAAATATTTTTTAATTAGGGTAAAAATTACATGTTAACTTATTTCTTCTACTTATTTTAACAGATTTTTTCCAGACTCAACAAAACTAGTTTTCAGCTTTTAATTGTATTTTTATGTAAAAAATAGGAACAGGTTTTTTTTACTTTTATTATTTTCTTCCATAATTTATTTTACATTTGTTTTTAGTTCCCTAGTGAGATTTGAACACGTGATCACTTGATCACTTGTACAATAAACTCCAATATGTCTGTGTTTTTTTGTATTGTGTCTTGGTTGTCATCCTATTACACCCTGCTGCAGGGATTAATAGTTACTCTACCGCATTAGACCTGGAGGGCTTCTATAAGCTTCCAGCTGTCATAACAATCGTTTAAGACCCCCAGCCTTAGTCACTGAGGGTGACCTTATGACAGAGGAAGCTCCCTCCATTTTCTAATCACTTAGGTGCCCCTCTCCATACTAACACTGCCATTATCTGCCTTCTATGGCGCGGGCTCCCCTCCTAAGCCCAGTCTATGCAAGTCCCACACACATCCACCATATGTGTATGACTGATATCATCAAGGGTTAATGTTGCACAACTCAGAAATGAATTTTTTCATATTTTTAAAAATACAGTTCTTGATACAGTTTTTGAGCCAAAACCAAAACTGAATCCATCAGGGGGAGAGATATCAGTTCTTACTTTGTATATCCCATTCCTTGTTACTTCCGTCTTTGCCTAAAAAAAAAATGCAAGAAAAACTGATTTAAAAACTGTTTTTTTTTTGTTTTTTTTTAAATGCTGTGTGTCTGAAACTACCTTGCTATATTACAAAATTCCATTATTGAAGCTTCTTTTCTTAGAAATCTCCAATTTGCCAAATATCAATTTATTCATTAATATCCTGGAGGAATAACGGCAGAATGTAGATTTCTAAGAATAGGTGCTTTAGTATTGTTATTTCATGGGAAATTCTGTTTTTTTTCTAAAGCAGACATGTCAGGAGAGCCGACAGACCAGACTCCTAAATTAATTAAGACCCCAGAACAGATCAATAAATGAATTCAGACCCTAAAATTAGCCTAAACCACAAACCAGACACCAAGTCTAATTAGACCCCGAACCAGATCCCCAAGTTAATTTAGATTAGACTAGAGTTGAGTGAACATACTCTGCCGAGCTTGATGCTCGTTCGAGTATTAGCGTACTCGATGGCGCTCGTTACTGGAACAAGCATCAAGCCATGTTCGACGCAGCCCCAGTTTTTGGCTCCTCCCAGGTGTGAGAGAGAACCAAGAAAAAAAAAACCTCGGGACTCGGCGTCCCACATACAAAAATGCTCGAGTCTCGCATTGTAGTCAATGGGGTTCGTTACTCGAGTAGAGCTCTCGAATTTTCCAAAAAGCTCGACTCGAATAGTGCGGACCCGAGCATTTGGGTACTCGCTCATCTCTAGATTAGACCTTTAAATGAATTCATAGCTTGGACAAGACCTTTATATTACTTCAGGCCCAACACTCTTAAATAATTTCAGACCACAAACTAGACTCCTAAATTAATTTAGTTCCTAGACCAAACCCCTAGATTAAGACAGACCCCAGACAAATGTCCAAGTTAATTTACACCCCAAGACAAGCGGAATTAGCTGTGGAGAATCCACAACATTTACAGTATAAGGGCTCGGTCAGATGGGCACTTTTTTGCGCTGCTGAAAACGCATGAAGGGGCAAGTTTCACATGCGCAGCGCGTGAAACTTTGCCCATAAACTGGAGCAGCTGCGCTCGGAGAAGCACAGCTGCTCCATGAAGGTCCCTTTGTCACTGAACACTGTGACAGCACTGTCACAGTGTGCAGTGATGAGGGGACACCCTGTGAGGATGAAAGAGTCCCCTGCCACAGCTATCACAGCTGTGGCAGAGGAGTGTGATGCTATCCCATTGCTATTAATGGGGCCGGCGCTGCTGCCTCCCCATTGTAAGCAATGGGATGAAGCAGACCCCCGCACGGATTTTCAGAGGACTTGAAATGTAAGCACTTCCCTGAAAATAACAAAATAACCCCTAGCTGCTTGAAAAAATAAATAAATACATCACCTAGCAGCACTGCAGGGGCTCCTGCGCAATCATTGAATGGCTGTGATTGTTCCTTGCGCTCAGCCAATCAGAGGCAGCGCTTTCAGGAGGCAGGGATTTTTATATCCCCAGCCAGAAGAAATGATTCAGAAGAGTGCTGGGAAACCAGGGAGAAGACATGCGAGAGCCCCAACAGCGCTGCTAGGTGATGTATTCATTTATTTCAAGCAGCTAGGGGTTATTTTCAGGGTAGGGCTTATATTTCAAGCCCTTCCTTGAAAAGCTCTTCCTTGTAAAACTCTTCCTTGTAAAACAGAACGCTTGGTGGGGACCAACGGAATCCTCAGAGAGTCCCCTCATCCCTGTGGGGACTAACAGGAGTTAACAGTGGTTCATTTATAAGGTGCTTCTGGCCAGAAGGAACTTTTTAAATGCCCTGCTGTAAGCAGTGGGTATCTATTCCCAGCGCAGAAGTTTCCATTAACTCCTGCTGCCATAGGAGTCAATGGAAAGTCCTGCGCAAAATGCACCTATGCTCTATCTTTTTTAGGTGCGTGCTATTTTGCGCTGCAAATTCTGTGTATATGAATGCTTTTATAAGAACCCATTGGTTCTTTTAGAAGCATTTATTTTACACAGACCTCGTCTGACTGAGCCCTAAGCGTTGGGAATGGAACGTTAAGAAATTCTATTCACACAATGGGGAAAAAAAGGTATATAAATCTGGTATCGACGTAATCAGGCTAACCTATAGAATAAATGTAACATATTATTTATACTGCAAGATGAATATAGTAGAAAACACGCCAGAATTGCAGATTTTGTTCATCTTGCCTCTAAAAAAAATGCAATAAAACTGTTAAAAATGTTGTATGTTCCCAAAAATGGGATAAATGAAGACTAAGGGTGCATTCACACGAGCGTGTGCGTACATGGATATGCACAAAACCATCTATCTATTAGAACCATTGGTTCCCTACGGTGTGTTCACATGTCCATGTTTTACAGGCGTGCAAATGCAGGTACCTGCAAAACATAGGACATGCTCGCAACACAGGTCCATGGGGCGTGTCAATATTCCCCAGTGGGGAGTCCCCTCATCACTGAACACTGTGACAGCACTGTCACAGTGTTTAGTGACAAGGGGACTCCACACGGGGAGTAAAGAATCCCCTGCCACAGCTGTTACAGCTGTCACAGTTGTGGCAGAGGATCGGGAGGTTCTCCTATTGCTTTCAATGCAGTGATTTTCAGGGAAGGGTTTTAAATATAAGCCCTTCCCTGAAAATCATCCTGAGAATGTGTTAAAAATAAAAAAAACATACATACTCACCTCTCCACAGCTGCCGGGCCTCAGGCGCGTCCAGCCGTGTCTTCTCCCTGCACTGCTCTGAATCTCTTTCAGCAGGCGGGGATCTAAAATCCCCGCCTGCTGAAAAGGCTGTATCTGATTGGCTGAGCGCTCAGCCGATCACAGGCAACACTCAGCCATTTATTGAACGACAGCTGAGTGCTGCCTGTGATTGGTCATAGCGCTCAGCCAATCACAGGCAGTGCTCAGCCATTCAGCGCTAGTCGATGTTGCAGATTCTGCAGCCTGTCCGCAGTGTCAGCTGCGAACCGGCGGCTGATCGGAAGTCAATGGAAGCCATCCACACAGAATCCGTGCTGAAATAGAACATGCTGCGATTTTCCCTCCACAAGCGGAAAATTGCAATTGATTTCTACTTGTGGACATGAAAAAGCGATTTTCAATAGCATGTCTATGGACAGTATTTGTTGCGAAATCTGGGGGGGGGGGGATGCCCACTCTGGATCCCGCAGTGCAAATACACCCGTATGCATTGGGCCTTAATATAAACTACTTACAACTTTCCTTCATTTTTACTATATTATTGGTGGGTTGGGGTAATTAATTGGTTGCACATATGGAAGCATTATTTAAACATATGGAAAAACCTCTGAAAAGATAATAACATGTTGATGCTACACACACATTCTGGCTTATATTTTCCCTGCAGAATCACATAAAATATTTGGGGACTCCATAATACATACCAGAGGTGCCAGATTCAACGCAACTATTACATTACAATATTATGCCACGCATTACATTACAGTTAACCGTTTTGATGGACATTGTTTCACATTTCCATTAACCCTTTCCAATCCAATTTTTTTGCCATGTGCATTTTCCCCAGCTCCAATTTATTTTGTGCGGGAAAGAGGCTGGTGGATTACTTGGAACAATAACATAGAAAACCACACAAATAAATTAACCTAATGATTTTATTAGCACTTTTATATAAATTAAAATGTTTTTATTTATTTTGACTTGTGACTTGTTTCACAGTAAAAGTTGGTTTCTCTCCTTCCTCCTTTCTCATTTCTTTTGCTCACTATTATGTGAGTAAGTAAGCTGGAAACAGCACTAAACAGCGCTGGATTCTTCATTCACTGAAAGTCAGATGTTCCTTCTCCTCTGCCCTGCTGCCCTGTATTTACTGACATAAAAGTGTGTCGGGTGTCCTCCGGCAGCAGAGAGGGGGAGGGAAGCACATTCGGGCATTCACTATCAGCACTGATAAGCGCTGGACTCTTCATTTACTGACTGCACTCATGTTCTTTCTCCCCTCCTGTATTGTCGGAGAATACAGGGCAGCAGGGCAGAGGAGAAGGAACATCTGGCTTTCAGTAAATGAAGACTGGAGCGCTGTTCAGTGCTGTTTCCAGCTCACCTATTCATGTAAGTGTGTCGGGTGGCCTCCAGGAGCAGAGCGGGGGAGGAGGCAGTCCAGAAACAGCATGTCGGGTCTGTCCCGACATCGGAGCTATAGAGGAAAATGATGATGTCGGGACAGCTCCGACAGTGGATTGGAAAGGGTTAAGTTACACATATTCTGCTTTCCAATGGTTGCAGCCAACATGACAGTTCCGTGATATTGATATGCCTTTTTTATAAGGGGAAATACACATGGTCGCATGTGCTAATACGCTCGCCGCTGTGGATCGTATTAGCACATGAAACAGAGGTGGGGGGGGGGGGACTATTCAAACTGTATGTGCATTTGAAAAAAGAAAGCAGGAAGATTGGTCCTGCCCTATGTTTCTCACATGTAGTATTAATACGCAAGAATCCCGATAGTGAAAACGAAACCATTGAAATCAGTGGTTTTGTTTCATGCAGTTATGCAGCCAGGATTTTCACGGACGCTTAACGGGACTAAAAGACACCCATCTGTTTAACCCCTGATACCCTATATTTAAAGGAAACACATTCTCAATAAACCACTGGAAATGTCTACAAATTCAGACAGAAGCCTTTCAGCAGTTTCGAGCACTCCAGTTATTAGTAATGTATATTATCAATAGAAGGAAGTTGTGTTATTCTAAAGACAATCTTCATATAACAGACTTGTACAATCTTTATTTATTCCTTTTTCTCTTCTTTTTTACAGATCTTTGGCCTTATTTTTTCCATGGTCTTGTATTGTCAGATAGGGAAGATTTAAGGAGACCTGGATATCATCAAGCAATTCCAGTCAGTTGTTCACTTCAATATACCAGCAATGGCTCTAGGCAAAAGAGCTTCTTTTTCTGACCATAATTGTTCAATGTAATATATTAAAGTGGATGTACATATATAGAATTTTGTACTGCAGCATATTCTCAGCAGACAGTTAGTAGACACAATCTGTGCAGACAATGTCCAGTCTTCAATTCATACAGTACAGTTTATCTTTAGGTTTTCATTATTGTACTAAAAAGGAATATATTTCTTAAAAAGGATTTTCTGGGACTAAAGAAAAATTGTGGGCAGGGAATGGACAAAAGTAGAAAAAATAAGCACTACTGACCCATTAAATGGTTCCTCAGGGCCCACAGCTCAGGACCGCGAAGCTCCTAAAGTTCGTTGTTTCCAAGTTGGCCGTAGCCAATTACTGGCTTCTGTGGTCATGCTGACATGATTGGCATGTGACTATTGAAACCAGTGACTGGCTACAGTGGTCATATGAACAATGAACGGCACATAGCCTCTGCAGGACCTTCCAGGACAGATATAATGGAGATAATGATGGCTGTGCTGGATTGGGAAGGTGGGGGTGGGGGCATTGAATGGGCCAGTTGTGCTTACTTTAAATTTTAGCTCTTTCCCTGCTCATTAATTTATTTTTTTAGGCTCAGAAAATGCTTTAAATAAAGCCCCCTATAAAACATTTTGATATTCGGGTGCAGTTCCCCTTGTTTTTTCCTCTAGATTACATTTTTTATAGGCTTATAATAATGTTAGTGAACCAATTCTGCTCATGTCAGTTTTAGAAATCAATGACTTCTTTTGTTGCTTATATCCAATGATAGGTATACAATATATACATGATTACGTTTATACTACTGAAATGTCTGCAGGCTCATTAAAAGTAAATTTTTAAATCAAAATGTTTAATTTATTTTAAAGACGTAACTAAACAAATTAAAACAAACTGTGAAAATAGTTTCCTGTAAAAATATTCTAATTTCTTTGTGTATTTGTACACAGGGGTGTAACTAAAGGCTCAGGGGCCCTGATGCAAAAAGTGAGCTGAGCCCCCCCCTCTATCTGTAGCTGTACCCGTACCCATACCTAAACCATGCTGCACAGAGGCATAACTTGAAGCTTCTGGGCCCCAATGCAAAACCTGTGACAGGGCCCCCAACTATAATGCTTTATTCATAGTACTGGGCTCCCTATATGGGGAAGAGAGGCCTCTTGGGACCCTTATGGCTCCTGGGCCCTGGTGCAACCGCATCCCCTGCACCCTCTATAGTTACGCCCCTGTTTGTACAGTATAAATACAGTATACATTGGCATGTGGTGTGCAGAAGATTTATTTGAGTGAAATCTAGAGATGAGCGAGCACCAACTTTTCGCGATGCTCGAGGGTTCGTTTCGAGTAACGAACCCCATTGAAGTCAATGGGCGACCCGAGCATTTTTGTATTTCGCCGATGCTCGCTAAGGTTTCCTTGTGTGAAAATCTGGGCAATTCAAGAAAGTGATGGGAATGACACAGCAATGGATAGGGCAGGCGAGGGGCTACATGTTGGGCTGCATCTCAAGTTCACAGGTCCCACTATTAAGCCACAATAGCGGCAAGAGTGGGCCCCCCCCCCCTCCCAAAAACTTTTACTTCTGAAAAGCCCTCATTAGCAATGCATACCTTAGCTAAGCACCACACTACCTCCAACAAAGCACAATCACTGCCTGCATGACACTCCACTGCCACTTCTCCTGGGTTACATGCTGCCCAACCCCCCCCCCCCCTCCCCCCCACAGCGCACACCAAAGTGTCCCTGCGCAGCCTTCAGCTGCCCTAATGCCTCACCACCCTCATGTGTATTTAGAAGTGCGTCTGCCATGAGGAGGAACCGCAGGCACACACTGCAGAGGTTGGCCCGGCTAGGCAGCGACCCTCTTTAAAAGTGGCGGGGCGATAGCCCACAATGCTGTACAGAAGCAATGAGAAATAGAATCCTGTGCCACCGCCATCAGGAGCTGCACACGTGGGCATAGCAATGGGGAACCTATGTGCCACACACTATTCATTCTGTCAAGGTGTCTCTGCATGCCCCAGTCAGACTGGTAATATGTACCTTAACAGTAACCGCGTTGGTGGTAATGTGGTGGTGACTGCGGACCTAGTAGCGCGGTTTTATTTTGTTGGTTTTCGGAATGTGGCCAGGATTAAGTGGGCCGTGGCGGGGGGATGGTGGGGGGTCTCTCTTGTAGTGTCGGTAAAGGTGAAATTCTTGGACTGCCACCAGACGAACTAATGCAAAGGCATTTGCCAAGAATGTTTGTTTTCCCTGTTGGAGGAGGGGGATGTTTTTGAGGCACTACGTGTCCTCTACACGTGTCCGTGGTTATATGCACCTTTACAGTAACCGCGTTGGTGGGAAATGGCCTCGCCGCCATCATGTCTTTGGGAAGCCTCTGTTTCCACACCCCAGAGACATACCATTAGCAGCGGTATAGGCAGAGCCCAGAATTCGTAACATTTCAGCCGTAGCATTAGGACAGGCCCCACTAACATATCACTAGCAGCATTATAGCGGGAGCGCAGTCTTCGTTCCATGTCAGCAATAGTAGCACTCAAGACAGGCCCCACTAACATATCACTAGCAGCATTATAGCGGGAGCGCAGTCTTCGTTCCATGTCAGCAATAGTAGCACTCAAGACAGGCCCCACTAACATATCACTAGCAGCATTATAGCGGGAGCGCAGTCTTCGTTCCATGTCAGCAATAGTAGCACTCAAGACAGGCCCCAGTAACAATTCCGAAGCAGCAGTATAGTGGGAGCGCAGTCTTCGTTCCATTTCAGCAATAGTAGCACTCAAGACAGGCCCCAGTAACAATTCCGAAGCAGCAGTATAGTGGGAGCGCAGTCTTCGTTCCATTTCAGTAGCTGCAGTATAGCCAAGGCCCAAGTTACATTTATGTAGCTAAAGTGTAGGCCAACCCCACACACACTTCTGTACCATGAGTGCAGGTGAAGAACATACAAATTGCTATGATTACACTGTAGGTGAGGGCCCCAAAAAATTGGTGTACCAACAGTACTAATGTACCTCAGTAAAAATTGGCCATGCCCAACCAAGATGGCAGGTGAAACCCATTAATCGCTTTGGTTAATGTGGCTTAAGTGGTAACTAGGCCTGGAGGCAGCCCAGTTTAACGAAAAATTGGTTCAAGTTAAAGTTTCAACGCTTTTAAGAGCATTGAAACATATAAAAATTGTTTCGAAAAATTAGATGAGTGAGCCTTGTGGCCCTAAGAAAAATTGCCCGTTCAGCGTGATTACCTGAGGTTTCAGGAGGAGGAGCAGGAGGAGGAGGAGGAATATTAGACACAGATTGATGAAGCAGAAATGTCCCCGTTTTGGATGGTGAGAGAGAACGTAGCTTCCATCCGCGGGTGCATAATACGTATTGCTTACGTATCGCTGCTGTCCGCTGGTGGAGAAGAGAAGTCTGGGGAAATCCAGGCTTTGTTCATCTTGATGAGTGTTAGCCTGTTGGCACTGTCGGTTGACAGGCGGGTACGCTTATCTGTGATGATTCCCCCAGCCGCACTAAACACCCTCTCCGACAAGACGCTAGCCGCAGGACAAGCAAGCACCTCCAGGGCATACAGCGCTAGTTCAGGCCACGTGTCCAGCTTCGACATCCAGTAGTTGTAGGGGGCAGAGGCGTCACCGAGGATGGTCGTGCGATCGGCTACGTACTCCCTCACCATCCTTTTACAGTGCTCCCGCCGACTCAGCCTTGACTGGGGAGCGGTGACACAGTCTTGCTGGGGAGCCATAAAGCTGGCCAGGCCCTTAAAGACTGTTGCACTGTCTGGGCTGTACATGCTGCTCGATCTACGCACCTCCACTGCTACCTGGCCCTCGGAACTGCGCCTTCTGCCACTAGCGCTGTCGGGTGGTAATTTTACCATCAGCTTGTCCGCCAGGGTCCTGTGGTATAGCAACACTCTCGAACCCCTTTCCTCTTTGGGAAAGAGACTGGGAAGGTTCTCCTTATAGCGTGGGTCGAGCAGTGTGTACACCCAGTAATCCGTAGTGGCCAGAATGCGTTGAATGCGAGGGTCACGAGAAAGGCATCCTAACATGAAGTCAGCCATGTGTACCTGTACGCAACACATGGCTGTCCGCACTAGGAAGATCACTTTCAGGATCCTCCTCCTCCTCCTCCTCCTCCTCAGGCCATACACGCTGAAATGATGACAGGCAAGCAGTATGGGTACCGTCAGCAGTGGGCCAAGCTGTCTCTTCCCCCTCCTCCTCATCCTCCTCATCCTCCTCCTCCTCCTCCTGAACGCGCTGAGATATAGACAGGAGGGTGCTCTGACTATCCAGCGACATACTGTCTTCCCCCGGCTCTGTTTCCGAGCGCAAAGCGGCTGCCTTTATGGTTTGCAGGGAAGTTCTCAAGATGCATAGCAGAGGAATGGTGACGCTAATGATTGCAGCATCGCCGCTCACTACCTGGGTAGACTGATCAAAGTTTCGAAGGACCTGGCAGATGTCTGCCAACCAGGGCCACTCTTCTGAAAAGAATTGAGGAGGCTGACTCCCACTGCGCCGCCCATGTTGGAGTTGGTATTCCACTATAGCTCTACGCTGCTCATAGAGCCTGGCCAACATGTGGAGCGTAGAGTTCCACCGTGTGGGCACGTCGCACAGCAGTCGGTGCACTGGCAGATTAAAGCGATGTTGCAGGGTGCGCAGGGTGGCAGCGTCCGTGTGGGACTTGCGGAAATGTGCGCAGAGCCGGAAGCGCTGAACCACCAAATTAAAGACGTGGGCCAGGCATGGCACGTGCGTGAGGCTGCCGAGCTGCAGAGCCGCCACCAGGTTACGGCCGTTGTCACACACGACCATGCCCGGTTGGAGGCTCAGCGGCGCAAGCCAACGGTCCGTCTGCTCTGTCAGACCCTGCAGCAATTCGTGGGCCGTGTGCCTCCTATCTCCTAAGCTGAGTAGTTTCAGCACGGCCTGCTGACGCTTGCCCACCGCTGTGCTGCCACGCCGCGCGACACCGACTGCTGGCGACGTCCTGCTGCTGCTGACACATCTAGATTGCGAGACAGAGGTTGAGGAGGAGGAGGAGGAGGAGGGTGCTTTAGTGGAAGAAGCATACACCGCCGCAGATACCACCACCGAGCTGTGGCCCGCAATTCTGGGGGTGGGTAGGACGTGAGCGGTCCCAGGCTCTGACTCTGTCCCAGCCTCCACTAAATTCACCCAATGTGCCGTCAGGGAGATGTAGTGGCCCTGCCCGCCTGTGCTTGTCCACGTGTCCGTAGTTAAGTGTACCTTGCCACTAACCGAATTGGTGAGGGCGCATATAATGTTGCGGGAGACGTGGTCGTGCAGGGCTGGGACGGCACATCGGGAAAAGTAGTGGCGACTGGGAACTGAGTAGCGCTGGGCCGCCGCCGCCATCATAGCTTTGAAGGACTCCGTTTCCACAACCCTATACGGCAGCATCTCAAGGCTGATAAATTTGGCTATGTGGACGGTTAACGATTGAGCGTGCGGGTGCGTGGTGGCGTACTTGCGCTTGCGCTCCAACACTTGCGCTAGCGACGGCTGGACTGTGCGGTGCGAGACATTGCTGGATGGGGCCGAGGACAGCGGAGGTGAGGGTGTGGGTGCAGGCCATGAGACGGTTGTGCCTGTGTCCTGAGAGGGAGGTTGGATCTCAGTGGCAAGTTGGGGCACAGGGGGAGAGGCAGCGGTGCAAACCGGAGGCGGTGAACGGCCTTCGTCCCACCTTGTGGGGTGCTTGGCCATCATATGTCTGTGCATGCTGGTGGTGGTGAGGCTGTTGGTGGTGGCTCCCCGGCTGATCTTGGCGCGACAAAGGTTGCACACCACTGTTCGTCGGTCGTCAGGCGTCTCTGTGAAAAACTGCCAGACCTTAGAGCACCTCGGCCTCTGCAGGGTCGCATGGCGCGAGGGTGTGCTTTGGGAAACACTTGGTGGATTATTCGGTCTGGCCCTGCCTCTACCCCTGGCCACCGCACTGCCTCTTGCAACCTGCCCTGCTGATGCCCTTGACTCCCCCTCTGAAGACCTGTCCTGAGTAGGCGTTGCACACCAGGTGGGGTCAGTCACCTCATCGTCCTGCTGCTCTTCCTCCGAATCCTCTGTGCGCTGCTACCTTGGACTTACTGCCCTTACTACTACCTCACTGCAAGACAACTGTGTCTCATCGTCATCGTCCTCCTCACCCACAGAAAGTTCTTGAGACAGTTGGCGGAAGTCCCCAGCCTCTTCCCCCGGACCCCGGGAACTTTCGAATGGTTGGGCATCAGTGACGATAAACTCCTCTGGTGGGAGAGGAACCACTCCTGCCCAATCTAAGCAGGGGCCCGAGAACAGTTCCTGGGAGTGTTCCCGCTCCTGAGCAGGTGTCATTGTAGTGGAGTGAGGAGGCTGGGAGGAAGGAGGAGCAGCAGACAGAGGATTCGGATTTGCAGCAGTGGACGGCGCAGAACTGTGGCTGGACGATAGGTTGCTCGAAGCACTTTCTGCCATCCAGGACAGGACCTGCTCACACTGCTCATTTTCTAATAAAGGTCTCCCGCGTGGACCCATTAATTGGGCGATGAATGTGGGGACGCCAGAAACGTGCCTCTCTCCTAATCGCGCAGCAGTCGGCTGCGACACACCTGGATCAGGAGCTCGGCCTGTGCCCACACCCTCACTTGGGCCTACGTGTCCTCGGCCGCATCCACGTCCACGTCCTCTAGGCTTACCCCTACCCCCTCAGCATGCTGTATTACCAGTGATTTGATTTCCCAGGCAGGAAATAAATTGGCGCAAGCCTGCAGGCCAAATATAATTTCTTTTCCTTTTTAGCAAAGGGAAGCACCCACTGCGTATATTCAATGAACAAGAAGTTTAATATCTGTGGTGTGGCCCTCAAAAAGTGTCACACAACTATAGTGTAGCAGAGTTATTAACTCTAGCAGAGCAGGTATTTGCCAGTCAGGAAAGACAATGGCGCAAGCCTGCAGTAAACCGTAGCTGGTTGCGTCTGATTTTTGTACGTTGTCCACGCAGCACACACGTACACGGAGACCTTAGGACTGACACAGGCAGGCCAAATATAATTTCTTTTCCTTTTTTGCAAAGGGAAGCACCCACTGCGTATATTCAATGAACAAGAAGTTTAATATCTGTGGTGTGGCCCTCAAAAAGTGTCACACAAGTATAGTGTAGCAGAGTTATTAACTCTAGCAGAGCAGGTATTTGCCAGTCAGGAAAGACAATGGAGCAAGCCTGCAGTAAACCGTAGCTGGTTGCGTCTGATTTTTGTACGTTGTCCACGCAGCACACACGTACACGGAGACCTTAGGACTGACACAGGCAGGCCAAATATAATTTCTTTTCCTTTTTTGCAAAGGGAAGACCCCACTGCGTATATTCAATGAACAAGAAGTTTAATATCTGTGGTGTGGCCCTCAAAAAGTGTCACACAACTATAGTGTAGCAGAGTTATTAACTCTAGCAGAGCAGGTATTTGCCAGTCAGGAAAGACAATGGCGCAAGCCTGCAGTAAACCGTAGCTGGTTGCGTCTGATTTTTGTACGTTGTCCACGCAGCACACACGTACACGGAGACCTTAGGACTGACACAGGCTGGCCAAATATAATTTTTTGTCCTTTTCTGCAAAGGGAAGGACCCACTGCGTATATTCAATGAACAATAACTTTTAGAACTGTAGAGTGGCCCTGAAAAAGTGACACACAACTTTAGTGTAGCAGAGTTATTAACTCTAGCAGAGCAGGTATTTGCCAGTCAGGAAAGACAATGGCGCAAGCCTGCAGTAAACCGTAGCTGGTTGCGTCTGATTTTTGTACGTTGTCCACGCAGCACACACGTACACGGAGACCTTAGGACTGACACAGGCTGGCCAAATATAATTTTTTGTCCTTTTTAGCAAAGGGAAGGCCCCACTGCGTATATTCAATGAACAATAACTGTGTTGTGGCCCTGCCTACACAATTCTGTCCCTGTAGTATCAATGGAGGGTGCAATGCTCTGCACAGACGATTTTTAGAAAAAAAAAAATATGCAACACTGCTAACAGCAGCCAGCACAGTACTGCACACAGTTAAGGGCGCCCACCCACTGGCGTTTGCGTTTTCCGCGGGAAAAAAAACGCAGCGTTTTCGCCGCGTTTCCCGCGATTTTTCTGCGCGTTTTTCGCGGCGTTTTCGCAGCGTTTTCGCGGCTTTTCCATTAATTTCCATTGACTTTCATGGGTGCATTAGGAGAAAAATAAGGACACATATGCAACTGACAGTTCCTATGTTAAAAACGCAAACGCAACGCAAAAAAAACGCCAGTCGACAGGAACACATGTTATCTCTATGCCTGTGCAGGAAAAACGCAAAACGCAAAACGCAAAACGCAGGTAAAAAAACGCCAGTGGGTGCTCGCCCTAAATTTGGCCCTAGAAAGGACCGTTGAGGTTCTTGAAGGCTACACTCACTCCTAACAGTCTCCCTGCCTATACACCACTTCTGTCCCTAATGCCGGGTGCAATGCTCTGCACTGCCGATTTTGAGGAAAAAAAAAAAAAAAACACTGCTAGCAGCAGCCTGCACACAGGTAGATGTGGCCCTGAGAAGGACCGTTGGGGTTCTTGAAGCCTACACTGACTCCTAACGCTCTCCCTACAGCAGCACCAGCACGATAGTACTTTCCCTCAGCTAACTCACAAGGCATGTGTGGCGAGCCGCGGGAGGGGCCGACTTTTATACTCCGGTGACATCAGATCTCCCCAGCCACTCACTGCAGGGGGGTGGTATAGGGCTTGAACGTCACAGGGGGAAGTTGTAATGCCTTCCCTGTCTTTCAATTGGCCAGAAAAGCGCGCTAACGTCTCAGAGAGGAAACTGAAAGTAACCAGAACACCGCGTGGTACTCGTTACGAGTAACGAGCATCCCGAACACCCTAATATTCGCACGAATATCAAGCTCGGACGAGTACGTTCGCTCATCTCTAGTGAAATCCTATTTAGTTTTCTGATCTAAGTTCCTTATGTTTTCAAATACACAATTAGATTTCTAATGACATTTTAATTGTAAGTAGGACAGTAGGTTCTCATTATAAATAGTATGATTGAAAAAAGACATATGTCTATCAAGGGACTGAGGGGGAAATATTTTACAGCTTTGTTCCTCCTTAGGGTACATACACACAGGCTTTTTATTTTGCCTGATGTTTGTACCCAAAAATCAGTCCAGAGCTTGGACAGAAATAACAGCCATTCTTTTGAATGGGGGTAAGTATATAGGCCTTTTTTTTTACTTGAACGAATAGTCAGTGTAGAAAAAATCATAGCATGCCATGTCCTTGTCCACTTTTCATTTTCATGTCCATGTGCTGCCAATCCAAGTTGAACCCGAGTACCTCAGGTGCAATTTTTTTAATGCCCATGTGCATGTATCCTTACTGAACAAAAAGATAAAAAAAATTAGCCAATTTGCCCTAACGGGGCATCTGTTTCCATGTGGCATTAGGACTGGATTGACATTGAAACTAGAATTCTAAATATTTTTACAGTGTGGGCCACAGAAAAGTAGCCTGCCTCTGATCCTGACAGTACATACTTTGGTGGGGCTGTAGCCTTTAAATGCAAGAGGCCTTAGCCAACAAGTACCCAGGTATGATTATATTGTATTCAGAGTCTTGTTCAGAAATTACGCCAAACCAGGGCTGTCGCATACATGAAGAAACCAAAGCCTTCATCTGTCCACATGTCCGAAGTTATCTGTGACATTCAGCAGTGGACTGCAAATAGCCCTCGAAAAAAGTTGTCTCCTACTTTACAACCAGAAGTAGGCTTTTAATTTCCAAACATACCGCAATAGAAAAATTGTAACAAGTACAGGGGGAGAAGTTTAGATCTCAAAAATACAGCAATTTTCAGATTTTTTAAGCTTGTTTTGACTCTTTCCCTCAAACTTCCAAACAAGAACTCATTTTTATGTCATTTTCGTGTTCTGCCCACAAAATTATGTAAAATTACTTCATCCTGTCTCCATTACAAAAGACTTCCTAATTTTTGAAAAACAGTGTTATTAGCATAAAAAGGACTATTGTTTGTATCCTGTCACACAGAGCAATCGTTGTCCACTTGGTCAATTTCACAATTGCTGAAGCACAACGCTTCTCAGTAGAGGTATTGGCTAGTGTATAAAAGACAAACCATCACTTGTTGACGCCGGATGATAATGAATCAATCAGCAACTATTCAGACAATGATAGCTGTCCCTTGTAAAGCCATCATTAGGGCCTGTTTACACGCAATAGTGATATAATTCGAAAAAAACGTTGAATCGTGCAAATGTAACCAATAATCGTTTAGTGTAAGCACGGCCAACAATTGAACGATGTAGGAGAATTTATTTGCTTCTTGTTCGTTGTTCATTTTATGGAGGCATGAAAATAAGCATTTGCTCATTCGCACGTCGTTGCATGTGAACTGTAATCCTCTAGTCATTCACATTCACTGGTATGAATGATTCAGAATGACTGAATGATATGCGAATGAAAGTGCGAACAATTTATCTGCCTGTATAAATAGCCTGCATGAGTGAACTCTGTCATCATTCCCTCATGCAGACTATTTATCGCTCCACACACGTGTTTGCATGAGTATTCGCATGATTTGATTTCAATGGGTTCATGCTCTATCTTAGTGCGCAAACGTGCACCTGATACCCGCGTAATTACGCAATAGGCTGTACAATTCTGCAGATAAAAGAACACATTGGAAACTAATTAGGCTGAATAGCCCTTTATCTCAGGGTGGGGCTGTGCCCTGCGCCCAAGTGAAATGGCCCAACCAGAGCAAATAGAACAGTAATATGCGAAAAACCAGTGCAGAAATAATCACTGCGCAAATTCGTTGCACTAAAAAGGTGCATCTTTACGCATACTCTTGTGTGAAGCCTCCCTAGGCGCAGCTTCACAAGACCCTAATGCCTCAGCACAACATATTTGCTCAATATATGAGGCTTTTTTTCCCATGCGCAGTTTACTGTACTTTTTGCACCCGCATGGCATGTTCATTTGGGCACAGCAAACAAATACGCCCAATTTTAATGGCTATTTAGCCTAATATGTTCCAGATGTGTTATGTTTTTCATGGAATTGCGCATCTGTACACCTCTGACAGACTTCTGTGGGGACCCTTGATGTGCAAATGCACACAAAAATAGAGCATGTCCTATTTTTTTCTTGTGTGCGCAACAAATAATCAATGAGTTTCATTCTCTGCGCATTCTCTTACGCCTTAAGCCGTTGTCACACGGGCGTAAAAGTATTTATGGGCGCATTTGCATTGCATATTAGCGCAATGGGTGTTGTGTTTTTGTGCGCACATGTGCCTGTTTTACTGTATTTTTGCGCAGGCAGATCATACGCATTTGCGCATACGAAAGAACACTCAGCCATGCTTCCATTCATTGAAAAGGGCAATTAGTGTAATTAGTTTAATGTGTGCTCTTTTTCTCTGCAAATGCGCAGTAAAATAGGGCATACTGTATTGTTTTGGTTTACTTTGCAAACAAAATGCCCGCGAAAAATACACTTATGTGAACAAACCCATTTAAATGAATGGGTTCTATTCATTGCGTATCGTATGTGCAAATTTTTTGTGCGTATTATGTGGCGTAAATTGTGTGAATCTGGCCTGAGGGCTTAGTCACACGGGCGCATTGGCACCCATACATGGGGGCCGATACGCTCGTGTGACTGAGCCCTTACTGCAGGAGGAAGACGGCCATACTTCAAGACGGACGACTCCCCGCAGCGCTGAAGAAAGAACACATAACCAGCACTGCAAAGAGATGTCCGTCTTGAAGTACGTCCATCTTCTCCCTGCAGTAACAAGGGCGCCAATGCATCCGTGGGACTAAGCCCTCAGGCTGGAGAGGGGCAGATGGTGTAGGTCAGCCCACAAAGTAGCTGTTTTTCACTGTTCATACACTGATGTCTGAATTTCAGTAGACAATGTAACAATAATTTCATGCTTTTGTTTTTAAAATCAGCAACTCTCCAAGACAGAAACATAAGCGAGGTGTCCGGTGGCAGAATTAAAAAAAACTCAGTGAGGGCTCAGTCAGATGAGGAAATTTTTCACGCATTATAGGTACGGTTAAAAAAAAAACAACACACATTGTGTGTAGAAAAAGTCATGTGACCAGGTGCATTTGCACTCCCATGTCCTATCTTTTACAGGTGTAAATTTTTTCTGCTTCTAAAAAACGGACTTGTGACCACTTTCATTGGAAAGCATTGGTTCTAATAGATCCATTTTGAAAACGGGCCTATACATGCGTGAAAAATTAGCTCGTCTGACTGAGGTCTGACTGTCGAGAAATTACTAAGCAAGCCTATACTCACTAGTTGCCTCACTGATGCTCTGATCCCTGCTGATCCATGTTGGTAATGCTAAGACCAGTGACTGGGCACAGTGGTCAGAGCAGAGCACACTACCGGAGGCAGACCGGGTCAGATAGGAACAAAGTGGGGGATAGATACCACAAGTGAGTAGAAGCAGACCGGGTCCGATAGGAACAAAGTGGGGGATAGATACCACAAGTGAGTAGAAGCAGACCGGGTCAGATAGGAACAAAGTGGTGGATAGATACCACAAGTGAGTAGAAGCAGACTGGGTCAGATAGGAACAAAGTGGTGGATAGATACCACAAGTGAGTAGAAGCAGACCGGGTCAGATAGGAACAAAGTGGTGGATAGTTACCACAAGTGAGTAGAAGCAGACCGGGTCAGATAGGAACAAAGTGGTGGATAGATACCACAAGTGAGTAGAAGCAGACTGGGTCAGATAGGAACAAAGTGGTGGATAGATACCACAAGTGAGTAGAAGCAGACCGGGTCAGATAGGAACAAAGTGGTGGATAGTTACCACAAGTGAGTAGAAGCAGACCGGGTCAGATAGGAACAAAGTGGTGGATAGTTACCACAAGTGAGTAGAAGCGCATTGATTATTCTCCCGGGAGTTTTTTTTAGAGGTAGCTGCCGAACAACCTCCCTATTATAAACTAATGCCTCATCGTAATGAGAAAAGTAATACTTTCCCTTTGATTGGCAGCTTTGCATACATTTTCAGAAATAGTCATTTCGGATAACTACTGAATCCAAGCATCTGTATAAGATGACTTTTTGTAGTCAGAAAAGATGGCACACAATGTTTTATGTCAGGGGTGTGTTACACGATATTATCCATACGGCCAAATTCCTAAGCAGGTATTTCTGACAATAAATTGTTTTGGGGTAGAAAAAGTCAAACAATATTTTGCTTTCTTCTTTATTGTAAAGCCAAATTCCTTTAGTTTTGCTTCTGCAGAGCTTGGCTTGTCCTGTATGTCTGCAATTTAATTACATGTCATCAAACACAGTAAGCGGAATAGACGCATGGTTGATTTCAATGGGATCTGACAGTCTATACACTGTATGGGGCAATGTGTTTCTGATTGTCTATAAATGGTGCATGATGAGCATGCAGGGATGGGGGACATCGAGGATTATTTATGAACAGAACTTAAAGATGAAATATCGTTCCACTTCAAAACCACATATTGCATCTTTCTTATGTCAAGCTATGGGCTGAATGTGATGTTGGCTGCAAAATGGAAAAAACAATCCTTAAAGCAACATTAAACATAGAAAATACATAAAAATATCCCAGTCATTAAAACCTTAATATCGCCATTTCCTTTTATTTTATTTTCTCTCTTATTGAAAATGAGAAATCTTTTGCATATGCCAAGAGATTATCTATGTCTGCCCTCCTCTTCACAATCCTATATCTGGCTGTAAGACAAGTCTCCCCACAGTTCAAACATTGTGAAGCCACCCCCCATTTTGATGACCCCCACCCCTCAGTTATTAACTTAATTAAATTGTAAGAGATCCACAGAAAAATAAATTTTTGTGGTCTGTAAAATTTCAACAGTGTGGTTTGTGTTCGGACTAAGCAGAAAGTCTTAAGAGTGCTAAGGCAGCAGAAATGCAGTCCTGAAGGTTGTGAGTTCAATCCCCGCTTGGTTCAGGTTGCCGGCTAAAGGTTGACTCAGCCTTCCGTCCTTCTGAGGTCGGTAAAATGAGTACTCAGCTTGGTGGGGGGTAATAAATAAAAAAAAATACCTGAAAGCGCTGCGGAATAATTTGGCGCTATACAAATAACAAGATTTTATTTTATTTATCTTCTGTTTATTAGTTCTCGTTAGTCTTAGGGTCCTTTTAGATTCATTGATACCCGCAAGATCATGATTGCCAAGGGATGAGATTGGCACTCCTTTAGATGGCGTTCAGACTAGCTGATTCAAACTCTGAGGGATGAATGGTGGTTTACACCCTGCCCCATACATTTTCATCATTGTTGCAGCACATCCCCTGTTTACATGGGGAATGTGCTGCCTACAATGTTGATTTTTTTTTGCCAAGATTTGCATGCTTTTTGGCGGATTGTTGCCCTTTATGGCAGCAAGCTTGATGATCTCCTTAATAGAACACTAAATGACTTCTTACATGGGGCAATTACCAGGTGATCGAACGTAAAAGACCCTTTAGTGTTCCTTTAAGGAGATCATAAATTAACATTTTTGTTCATTTACATTAAAAAAATGCCATCTCTGAAGAAGTCAAACACCATCTTCCTAATAATGTCAATTATTATAGCAACATTTATTTACATTGATCCAAGATAATCCACATTGATTTGCAAGGACTGGAGGAAGTACACATAGAAAATCATTTCAACACTTCTAACAGTGCAATTACTGTAAAATGGTCAATGCCCAAAACAAGATTTGGTGCCAATAATGTTCATGCAAATCTTACAGTAGGAGCTATGGACGGAGGACTGGAGTAGAAAACAGAGCTTTATTAGAGATGCATTACTATGAAGCTTGGGTGACCTGGTCAATAAATCGTAACTCAAATATTGGGCTCTGTAACTTAACTATCTTTTGGACCCTCGTGCAATAGCATGAGGAAGATGGAGCATATGTGGCTAACATTTTTTAAATGAGATGCACTAAAACTACAAAATTAGAAGAAAAACATGACTGCTTTCTTCCAAAAAAGTGCCAATCTCCCCATAGTTTGTTTGCTATTGCAGCTTGGCCTCATTAACTTCAATTCAGCAAACCTGCAATGCCAGACCCAACTCATGGACAGGTGTGGTATTGTTCCCGAAAGCAGCCACATTTTCCTAGTTTCCCACAACCCCTTTAATGTCTGTTGACAGATATCACCGAATGACGATACAATTCTGAAATGATAAATTCTGAAAGAAATATCGTGTTTTTCTACCATAAACAAGATTGTCTTTCTCAGTAATTTTATTAGAAGAATACATAAAACCCGTTTCTTTATGGTAGCCTATTAAGTCTCAGAATCAGTGACAATTTAATTCTCCAGGTAATACCAATAACGTGAATGATACGGTTCACATGAGGTTTAACAAGAAGTATTAAATTACATGAAAGACAATTCCCATATGTTCAGGGAAAACATATTTCCAGCAGATGAGTAATATAAAGAAATAATGAGATTAGTGGGATTTGGCAAGTAAACCTATGTGCTGTACAAAAGAGTTGTATTAAATCTCAAAAGCTATTTAAATACCGTATGTGTGATGTGCTCTTTTATGGAAATAAATAGATTATGATTAACCCCTTCCTGTAAAATAGCACACATGTACAATGTATGAAGGCTCTTGCATCCCAATCTACATGTCAGTAATGGTAATCAGGTGGACACAATCATAGTTGCCAATCTGCCCTAATAACACAGGTTCCTCTAAAAATAAACACATTTTATTAAAAAAAATGTCAAATAACTATATAGAAATATATACACATGCCTTCTTTCTTCTACATCATGGCGCTATCCCACTGTCGACATACAAAAAATCTGTGGTGTGCTACCTGGTAGACGCGGAAAGATCTTGTATCCCCGTACTCTGGAGACAGACCGAACTGCCCATGGTTGCATTATGTAGTAAAATGGATCATGGAGATGGAGGGTCTTACGGCGTCACTTAGGGGTTCTCAAGAGAGGTTCAGGAAGACTTGCTATCACTGGATGGAGTTTTAGGATTCGGAGGAGTTCCGGTCATTACTTAATCATTGAACTACTTCTCTTTTATTTTTTGTCTGCCCCCACCTTATGTGTCCTGTCTGTTATGTTGGGAATGAGATGTTATAAGGTTGGAAGTTAGGTTTACAGATATCTCTCATAAGGTTACGCAGAGGGAGGTACAGATTAAATATTGATTACAGAAGAGATATCGTTATCAAGACCTGTAATATGTTATGACTTGGGTTATGTTACAAAAAATCTGATTTATGATTCTGTGGTCTCACCAAAATCTGAAAATTGTCATATAACTAATATTATTTATCTGCTATTCAATGGAAAGGTGACAATTGACAAATAAAGAATTTATAAAAAAAAGAAATATATACACATGTTAGGCCATCAGTTAAGATTAGTAATCATTGTAAAAAAATAGTTAAAAACAATAATTGAATAGCTTTTTTTATGTTTTCTGGTAATTTAAAATAATCATGCAAATTAACCTTTTCCGAGGGTCACTGATGCTCCTGTGTCCAGGTCACATTCTGCAGTTCTAGTATTTCTACTGTCAAAAAACCATCACTTTTTTTATTTCTCCTGTGACATACCTATATGAGGGTTTGTTTTTTTGCTCGACAGGTTGTATTTTTTAACAGTACCATTAGACATACTATATAATGTATTTAAAAAAGTGGGGCGAAATGGGGAAAAATGCAAAAGCAAAATTATTTTGGGGGCTATTTTTGTGGCATTCATGGTACAGTAAATGCGACATGTTATCTTTATTCTGTGAGTCAGTACGATTACAGCAATACCAAATTGATATAGTATTTTTATGCAGTACTACTTAAAAAAAATAATTTCGTTGCGTTTTTTAATTGTTTTCTATTGCCATCTTTTGAGTTCCATAACTTTTCTATTTTTCTGTTAATAGAGCTGTGCAAGGGCTCGTTTTTGAGGGCAGACCTGAAGTTTTTATTGGTACCATCCAACTTTTTGATTGCTTTTTATTCATTTTTTTTCTTGGCAAGAAGGACCAAAAATGAACAATTTTGGCATTGCATAGTTTTCTTTTTTATGGTGTTCACCATGCGGGATTAATAATGTGATATTTTAATAAATTTGACCTTTACGCCCGCGATATCAATCTTTACATTTTTATTTTTTTATATATATATACTGTATTTTGTAAGCGAGGACTGGAAAAAAAGCTTTATAAGGGCTCAGTCAGACGGGCGTTTTTTTTGTGTGAATGTACGTGCGCAAAAACTCATGCATAAAAAAATGTGCGAATGCGAAGCGGGTATCACGCTGAAAAAAAACACACTTAGCTTTGGTCAACGGGGACGGCAGCAGCAGTGGCGGCCAGCCCCATTGACATACAGAGAAGATTGCAATCCTCTGCCACAGCTGTGGCAGAGGATTTCTTCATCTCCGCGGGGAGTTTCCTTGTCACTGAACACTGTGACAAGGGGACTCCCCACAGAGATAAAGAAATCCTCTGCCACAGTTGTGACAGCTGTGGCAGAGGACCGCAATGTTATCCCATTGAATTCAATTGAGCCAGCGCTACAGCCCGCTCCATTGAAAGCAATGGGCTGCCGACAAGCCCTACAGTGATATTCGGGGAAGGGCTTTAAATATAAGCCCTTCCCTGAAAATCATCCCTAAAATGTGTAAAAAAAAATATATATATATACTGACCTCTACGCAACTGCAGGGGCTCAGGTGCATCCAGCCGGGTCTTCTCCCTGCACTTCTCTGAAGTGCTTTTAGCAGGCAGGGATTTAAAATCCCTGCCTGCTGAAAGGGCTGCCTCTGATTGGCTGAGCACTGTGACCAATCAGAGGCAGCTCTCAGTTGTCATTTAATAGCTGAGTGCTGCTTCTAATTGGTCACAGTGCTCAGCCAATCAGAGGCAGCCCTTTTGTGCTTTGCTTTATGGACTTTGAACTATAGGCTACATCTGTTGGCTTCTCTCTTTTGAACTACTATTCTTGTTCTCATATTCTATCCTTAGTTTACACCAATATGTCCTGCCATGTCACTTTTTTTCATATCACACCTAAGGATGAGTAGGGAATCAGTTTAGGTTCCAGCCATGGGGTTGTCCTTTTTGAGGCGGGTGCTCTGCCTCTTTAGCAGGTCTAGTCAGTGGCAGATTGAGAGAAAGAGTCTTGCCTTCTCTTCCATCATTACCACCGTCGGTTGTTTTTCACTAGTTTAGAAACTCAGAATAGTAATTTTGCATTACATTACATTGTACTTTTAATGTCAGCCTATTAAACCCCATGACGACATCTCATTGGGGCTCAGGGGATGCCAGAGGGGGGCCCTCATTCCGATTAACAAATACTATGGTCAATGCTGGCTGCATGGAAATAGGTTATCCTTAAGACTTTAGGATCTCAAGTATGAAGCTACATCAATTCAAATATATTTCAAAATTAAGATATGAAATTGCGCAGTCTACCAATTAAAATATTTAGCAGTTGTTGAATACCTTTTGAGCTTCAATTTACCATTTACACTCTCAAAGTATTATCATGTTCCTCAACTTATAGAATGGAGTTAACCACGAGTCATAGTTTTGTAAATATATTTTAATGGTTAAATTGTTGTACCCTTGAACAAAAATTCCTTGCTACATCTCAATGCAACTCACACACTTAATTTAACTAAACTATTGGTTGAATTGTAATTTATGCCAAAAGAGTCCTAAAAATGTTTGACTTATGTATAGATATCAATGAAATCATTAAATGCGCTCTTGAGGCTGTAGGCATACTTTATAAGCTCATCACTTACATCATCTTTACAATACAGCAATAAAAGCTTTTCCAATGTACAGTGCTTCCTCTGAGGCATGCATTCCTTAGAAGTGGAGGTTTCTGTTTAGTATCTTTTACAGATTTGTAAGCTTGATTCTGTGTGCCAAATGTGATGAAACCGAGTATTTATTTCCTGTGTCTCTTACTCGTCATGAAAGCCTTTCTCCACTCAATGCCGAAAAATGTAGTTTGTATTTTTTTTTACCCTAGCGTCCACTCTTCCCACGATAAACTCCAAAGTCCTAGAAATTGACATTTTTAATAAAGATCCACTTACCCCAGTCTGCCAAAAGGCATCCAATTAGATCCTGGGCTGTAAAATAGCAGACATGATGGTGATTGTTAGGTCCCTGGCTGTCATAGCAACCCATTGGCAATCTGCAGTCACACCATGTGGGGCTGATAGGGTGACATAGGGAGGCTTTTCACTCTTTCTAACAACTTTGTTGCTGTGCTCACTATTAACTATGGCATTTAAGGGATTAAGTGGCTGAGATCAGGGTTATCTTCAATAGTTGACATTGCATGGGGTTATTAACCACCTAACTCAAAGCAAAGAATATGTAGGGTGTATTTCCTGCAGAATGCAGTACACGTACAAGCCTTCGTGCTTACAATGACGTACATGTATGGAATTATGCAGGAAGTACACCCTAAAAATGGTGTAATTGTACAGGGTTTTGTGTTTAGTGGTTAACTCCTTAAAGGGAAGGTAAGATGTAATCAGAAAATGACCTATTGCTACGTATCATATTTTTGGGTGAAACATATCATTTAAGGGTGCATTTTACAGATCAGTGTTCCAGTCCCTCGTGGATCTACTGACCCGAAATCATAGCATGAAAGGGCTCTATGAAGTAAACAGGCTGAGAGTAAAAGCAGGGCATACAAAAAACTCATGGGGCCCCATAGCAAAACGTAGAGTTTATGCCACTCTTCCGAAACAATTATATACACTACCGTTCAAAAGTTTGGGGTCACATTGAAATGTCCTTATTTTTGAAGGAAAAGCACTGTACTTTTCAATGAAGATAACTTTAAACTAGTCCTAACTTTAAACAAATGCACTCTATACATTGCTAATGTGGTAAATGACTATTCTAGCTGCAAATGTCTGTTTTTTTGTGCAATATCTACAAAGGTGAATAGAGGCCCATTTCCAGCAACTATCACTCCAGTGTTCTAATGGTACAATGTGTTTGCTCATTGGCTCAGAAGGCTAATTGATGATTAGAAAACCCTTGTGCAATCATGTTCACACATCTGAAAACAGTCTAGCTCGTTACAGAAGCTACAAAACTGACCTTCCTGTGAGCAGATTGAGTTTCTGGAGCATCACATTTGTGGGGTCAATTAAACGCTCAAAATGGCCAGAAAAAGAGAACTTTCATCTGAAACTCGACAGTCTATTCTTGTTCTTAGAAATGAAGGCTATTCCATGCGAGAAATTGCTAAGAAATTGAAGATTTCCTACAACGGTGTGTACTACTCCCTTCAGAGGACAGCACAAACAGGCTCTAACCAGAGTAGAAAAAGAAGTGGGAGGCCGCGTTGCACAACTAAGCAAGAAGATAAGCACATTAGAGTCTCTAGTTTGAGAAACAGACGCCTCACAGGTACACAACTGGCATCTTCATTAAATAGTACCCGCAAAACACCAGTGTCAACATCTACAGTGAAGAGGCGGCTGCGGGATTTTGGGCTTCAGGGCAGAGTGGCAAAGAAAAAGCCATATCTGAGACTGGCCAATAAAAGAAAAAGATTAAGATGGGCAAAACAACACAGACATTGGACAGAGGAAGACTGGAAAAAAGTGTTGTGGACGGATGAATCCAAGTTTGAGGTGTTTGGATCACAAAGAAGAACGTTTGTGAGACGCAGAACAAATGAAAAGATGCTGGAAGAATGCCTGACGCCATCTGTTAAGCATGGTGGAGGTAATGTGATGGTCTGGGGTTGCTTTGGTGCTGGTAAGGTGGGAGATTTGTACAGGGTAAAAGGGATTCTGAATAAGGAAGGCTATCACTCCATTTTGCAACGCCATGCCATACCCAGTGGAGAGCGCTTGATTGGAACCAATTTCATCCTACAACAGGACAATGACCCTAAACACACCTCCAAATTGTGCAAGAACTATTTACAGCAGAAGCAGGCAGCTGGTATTCTATCGGTAATGGAGTGGCCAGCGCAGTCACCAGATCTGAACCCCATTGAGCTGTTGTGGGAGCAGCTTGACCGTATGGTACGCCAGAAGTGCCCATTCAACCAATCCAACTTGTGGGAGATGCTTCTAGAAGCGTGGGGTGCAATTTCACAAGCTTACCTCAACAAATTAACAGCTAGAATGTCAAAGGTGTGCAATGCTGTAATTGCTGCAAAAGGAGGATTCTTTGACGAAAGCAAGGTTTGATGTAAAAACAATGTTATTTCAAATACAAATCATTATTTCTAACCTTGTCAATGTCTTGACTCTATTTTCTATTCATTTCACAACGCATGATGGTGAATAAGTGTGACTTTTCATGGAAAACACAAAATTGTTTGGGTGACCCCAAACTTTTGAACGGTAGTGTATAACAACTTTATTACAAGATAGGCTTAGACACACCGGTTCAGCTATGGTTTGCATCTTAATGATACAGTTATCATATAATACACTGAATTCTGGCTCTACAAAGATAGTGATTACAGTGCAGTTACCTTCAGTGATCACAGGTGATGGTGTCTCTTATTGGAGTCATCTGTATTCAATTTTCTTGTCTCTGGGCCCAGACATAGAGTCCACTCAGGAGGAGAAGGATGGCAAAGAGGAAGAGAAGGTGAAATTCAATCCTGACCAAACATTGACAAATACGTAGAGTTATGATAGTAGATTGCATGGGAAAAGTCAGAGGCAGATGTTGTGGGGCAGCACCATACTAAGACAGGGAATAGGATGTCACAGGCAAACATAAGGCCTGTACCATCGCCAACAGCTACTACTCGCAGCAGCACCAACATTAGGCCCACAGCTAGGTCTGCTCACAGTATTTGTGCAGCCTGGGCATTCTTTGAAACCACAAGTGCTAACAGAAAAGTGATAGGATCTGCAGTAAGCATTTAAATGTGGCAAGAAAATAAACAACCTCATCACAACATGTAAGAACGGCCACATGAACTCCAATCACCCACTGCCTTGGATAGCCCATCTGGGCCAGAGGGCAAAGAGTCAACCTCATCCTGCTCCATCTTCCACTGCTGAAGCTGCCTTTTTCTCCATATTCCTTCCTGTTCATGCAGTAGCCTCTGAATACAGAGAGGTTGTTTTGTGATGGGGTGGTAGCACACCTACTTCAGGTCTCTCCTCCATAATTCAAGTCTTTTCTCCTGTGGCTGCAGGCCTCAGACCCAGGAGTGGGAAACGGAGAGTAAACGTTGAGATGCTTCATCCTCCAGGAGAAGGAAGAAGCAGGGGATAATATAGTCCCAGAGGCAGGAGAGGGGGATACACAACGTTTCTTCTATCCATCACTAACCCCAGCTATTCTACATGGATGGCAGCACCAGCCAGAGGATACTCTTAGGCCTGACCCGAGGAATGTGGGCCATTACCCTTATGCACTTTGAGGCATAGGAGTGCTTTTATACAGTGCTTGCAGAAAGACCGTCGCATATTCCACATAAAAACATCATATCATAACTGGTTGGCGGCCCTATATGATTTCCGTCAATGGAGAGGGACCTCAAAATGCAGCAGAATCAGGACAGACCGTTAAGCAGCTTGAGCAGAATATTTCTCTATGGCCGCGGGAAATACACTATATGGACGAAAGTATTTGAACACTGCATGTTTTTCAGAAAAAGTGTTTTACTATCCTATTTAGTAACTAGTCGGCCCGCCTTTTGCTTGTCTTACAGCGGTAACACGTCGAGGCATACTTTCCACAAGTCCTCTGTAAGTCTGGCCAGGAATACCTCACCATTCCTTGTGCCAGGCTGTGAGAAGAGATTGTTGTGAAGATGGGCGTCGGTGGCGGTGTCGTACACGTTGCTCCAGTTTGTCCCACAAGTGCTCAATCGGATGAATGGTTATTAAAAAATGAGCAGCTTTTTATTTTACCCATGCCCTTCCCAGCATGCCGTTCGGCAAATTCAGTATTTGCATATTTGCTGAAAAACATGCAGTGTCCAAATACTGTTGCCTATATAATGTATCTACAGTGGCTCACATCTCTGTGGCTCATAACAGACGAGCAGGATGCCGCCACAGCAACACCATCACCGGTTGCAGCAGAGGTCTAACAGAGGTGTGGCATAGTCTTTGCAGCATGCAGGAAAAGCACAAAGTAGGATTCATAGTCACAGGCAGCTGTTATCCATGATGGTCCAAAAGTATGTCAGCTTCCCCATTGATCTGCTGAGACATGGCTTTGGTCTCTTTGACTTCTGGGTGTCTAAGCTGGATGAGTAGCCAGAATGTGCACAACATGCTTTAGAAGTGCTTACCTGCCCCGCTGCCAGTGTGCTATCAGAAAAGAGGGGGGGGGGGGGGGGGGATACCTGCCAGATGCATCTGCCTGTCCACAGACAATGTGGATTGCCTGATGTTTATAAAAATGAACCACATACAGATTTCCCCTGACTTCTGCACCCCCATAGTATATTCCACTGATTAGTTAACACGCTGGCAATTTTTACTCACATATGACTAAGCATAAATTTATATCAAAGACCACACTGTGCCCTCAAGGTGCTGTTTGTGACAGGTGGTGGTGATTGGGCTGCTTCCCTCCTTCTGATTCTGCCAAATGAAAAATATGTCAATATGGAAATACAGAACTACAGCTCTCGTGTTTCCACGAGGAGCACAGTCTGCCCTCAAGGTGCTGCTGCTAGTGGTTGAACTGCTGCTGCTCACCTCCTGCTTCTACCATGTTTGCTACTCCTCCTCCTTCTCCCAAAAGGAAAATTTTCTAAAATACAAGAAACAGATGTAACCGTACAGCCTTCCCTGGAGAAAGCCACTACTCGGCTTTTCTGTATACCTGGCAGAATTTGTCTTTTGCAAACTTTATGACATTGCGTAATGTCATTTTTAATAGCTCTACAGCTGTTCCTTGGAGCAGGTCCGTGCTTGAGTGTTGTCTTCACCAGACAGAATTTGTCCTTGTAAAAATTATGATATTGCTTTTTAAACAAGCAGCACACATACTGTACAGCATAGTGTAATTTAAGATCCTCTTAAATAGAGAAAAAAATTATAAAATTCTTAGAAGTCAAAGAAATGTAATATCTAAAAACAGTTCTTATGATTAGCAATTGTAGAAATCTTAGCAACCCTAAAGTTTTTGGATGCTATCATAAAACTTCTCATACTGTACAGCAGGCTACTCAACATGCAGACCGCAGACCGCAGTCCGAGTCCGTACCATGGCCGCCAGTTGCTTCTCCATCTTGCTTCATGACTTTGAAAGTTATACTGTGCGTTGGCCGTCAGGTCCTATGTGCCTGCGTGTGTAAAGAAGATCCTGTTAGCTGTACAGTAGCAGTTCTGGGGCCACAGAGAAGGTACTGTGTTAATTATAAAGGGACACAGTGGCGACACTAGAGGGTACTAAATTCATTATAAGGGGCCACAGTAATAAGTTAGGCCACAGAACAGGCACTATTACTAAGTGGGGCCAGTGCTTCAGCACTATTACTAAGTGGGGCCACAGCGGCTGCACTATTACTTAGTGGGGTCACAGTGGTGGCACTGTAGTGGCCCAGTACAATGGGGCTCCTTCTTTAATGGTATGCATGCTCACTATTGTGTTGTCAGTGTCCTTCATGTTGCAAGATTAGTGTGCATTACATAACTGCAGCACTGAAAGAGTTAAATATATGGTATTTGGATGACTGTCTGGTTTTGTATCTTTTTTTCTGTCATGTGATGGTGTTTGGTATATGTGTTCTAAGTCTGCATGGGAGTTCCGTTCTTGTCTTGTCTGAGAGAGGAGTGAAAGGCAGCTGTCTGCGGGTACCTTCAACCCACAGACACAGAATGGAGGAAGCCGAGAGGATGGACTAGCGAATGTGAGGATTACTACCCCCAGAAATTCTGCAGCGTGTTCCAATTCATGAATGTGAACAGGTAGAGAGAGAGAAAGAGAGAAGTGCGGTATCGGGCCAGGACCTACAGATAACTGTGGCTGTGGTTTCTCCTGATGACATGTGAGTCCTCCCTGTCACATCCCTTGTCAAGAAGCTGCTGAAATGTTCTGTTCTGAAGTTAAGTAAAACGACCAGTCACCTGTCCATTTCCGGAGGCTGTGTCTTAAACTGTACCCGTGTGTGTGTGGATTTACTCCATCATCTAGGAATCCCCCACTGTGGAAGAAACAGTGGCATCACTAGACAAAACAGGACTCAAGGTAATCCCTTACTTGGGCTCCCCTTTATTAACCTGCCCTCAGCCCTTTGGACATGTCACCTGTTACCCTCTGGGTTGGAGACAGTAAAGCCACTGTGACAAGGCCAACCTCTACCCTGCTGTCTCCTAGGCTGTGGCCCGCTCCTCGGTCACTGCAGGCCAGAGTTAATTTGGTATGGCATGAACAGGATGAACCTCGTGTGCCTGTTTTCAAGAAACTACTAAGAAAAATTACAGAAAAGAAGTTCCCTCCATTTTCTCATCACGGAAGGATTTTGCCTGCGCAACGCTTAAGTCAATGTTAGTTTCATTTTTCAAGGCCCTCTGTTTTCTCTCAAGTCATCCAGGACAAGTTCTCTCTTACAAATAAGTTGCGGGTCCTCTCAGCCTACGGACATTTGTCACAGTAGTTCCAGTCTGAGTGGTGTGTCTAAAATGCAGCAAGAAGATGCCGATTTATATGTGGCAGAAATGTGCTACTGTCTACAAAGAGACTGTGTGGTGCTACTAGATTGGGTGGAGTTGTCTGCAATTCATGGTGAGCAACCATTTCAAGTTATGGACTGTGATATTGGAGTGGGTTAAGATAGTGCCTAGGCCCCATGTCCTTCAGGTAGTGTCGAGCCCACAAAAATGTTCCGTCAGGCCTAGAGAAAAAGTAGGGGGGGGGGGGGGGTCGGCCCTCCGCGGAGCAACAGTCTACAGAAAAAGATCGTCCAGAGGAGGAGTTTCCCTCCGTTTCCAGACAGTCACTGGATTTGTCTGCTCAGACACACCTGCAGTTTACTGAGCAAGACAACATGTCTAAATGTACAATGCTTCATGCTGTTCCAGTGGGATAGCTGCTGCCATAGCCCAAGTTCTACTGGGGCGACGAGCCGGACATACAAGAGGTAGTAATGCCGCTACCGTTCCCAAGTTCTCCATTGCTGGAGAAACGGATAGAGGAGCCATCCTGATGGGAGTCTGTTTGACACAGGGCCTGAAGCCTGCTCCTAACTGGAAGGGATCTCCTCCAGGCCCCACCACATGGGATGAGGCGGCCATTTCTGAGTGCTTCCAGCACGGAAGCCCATCAATCAGAGGGGGATTTCTCTGTCTACACGTCATAGATTGTAATCCCGCATCCAAGAAGTTAGCTTCTGTGGGCGAAAGAGGACTACAGGACACCTAGCGGAGCTCCAGAGAGCAGCAGGAGGACCAGGACTGAGCCTTTTAAGTAAGTATTCCCTTTTTTTGGAGTGCAAGGCTCGGTTTCCCTTTTTAGGTAAGTATTAGCTTTTTTAGTTTCGGGATAAGGCTTAAGTCGCATCGCATTGCACAAAAACTGCAATTTTGTGCGTTGCAATGTGAAAAAACATAGGCTCCATAAGGAAACATGGGCTACAAAAAAAACGCAAATCGCAGCAATATAGAGCATGCTGGGATTCTTTTTCTTTGCAAGATAGCAGCAGAGAAAACGTTGCTAATGTCAAGGAACGTATATATGTCAAGGAAAGTATAGGCTTTACAAACATGCGTTTTCTTACTCTATCACATCGCGGCACAATCTCGCCATTGTTGCTCATGTGAAAGCAACATAAGGTCCACATATTATATATGTGGATTTTGATGTAGAATTGTTTCCCCTGTGTAAGAGCACCTTTTCAGAACTTTCTTGCTTATGGTACGCATTTACTTTCTATATCGAGTTTGTAATTTATATCCCATATTCATAGCTTTGATTAAATAATTTACAGTCATGATTATGTTTGCAGTCAGTACAGTAGATGTCACTACATTAATATACTTGTTAACCCCTTCCTGCCCAAGGATGTACACATGTATGTCCTAGCTGGGGAGTGTTTGACATGAACAGCTGCACATTTATGGTGTATGGAGGGCATGAGCTGAGGAGATGAGCCCACACTATCAGTAACACAGCTGTGATTGACAAGCGGGCATTCTGCTGCAATGGAGGAGATCAGCAAGAACCCTTAAAGCCATCATTAACCCCTTATGTGTAGTGACACCTTATGTGCAGTTTATTGTGGCATGTACGGAGTTCGCAGATCGAGGAAGCTCTCTCTGTGACATCATCGGCTTCTGCTATGAAATCACAGATGGCCGATGGGTTGCAAGCAACTGGAGGCCTAACAATGACCTCCGGGTCTGCTATGGCTTTCAATGTAAATCAATAGTAATAATATTTTACTGTCTGAAGCATCATAAGATTGCAGGTTCTAGTCTTCTACAGGGATATAACAAAGGTGTTTTAAAAAAAATAAAAATTGTGTTAAAAAATACAAAACCTTTTTTGTGTGCACTTTTCTCTTTTTTGTTTTAAATAAAATAAATGTTAAAAATCCACATGCCTGGTATTACTGCATCCGTAAGGACTCGTGCAGTATGTTGAACACACTTTTTATCCTGTATGGCAAATGCTATAAAAAAGACAAAAAAACATAGCCAAAATGCTTTTTTTCGCCTCTCAGGAAATGCAATAAAGTGATCAAAAAAGACATATGTGCTTAAAAATGGTACCAATAAAACTAAAGCTCAACATGCAAAAACATAAGCCCTTATACAGCTTCAACCATGAAAAAAATAAATAGTTATGGGTCTTTAACCCCTTCCCACTTTAGGACGTACATTTACATCCTGCCGCTGCGGAGTATTTATAAAGAGAGATCGCTGCATCTGTAGAAGTCCGATCTATCAAAGTAACGCATTATTTACCCTGCACGATAAACGTCATCAGGAAAAAAAACTAAAGAAATGCGCTTTTTGGTCACCCTGTCGCCTAGAAAAAAATGCAACAAACAGCGATCAAAAAGTTGTATGTGTTCCAAAATGGTAATAACGCAAACTACAGGATGTCTCACAAAAAATGAGCCCTCACACAACAGTGTCGACGGAAAAATAAAAAAGTTATTGTGCGCAGACGATGGCGGCAGAAAATAATTTTTAAAAATTTAATGTCTTTGTAAAAAAGGTGTACAGCAAAAAACAAAAACTGTATAAGGGCTTTAACCCTCTAGCGTTTTTTTAAATGCTGCAATATAGCTGCGTTTTTTCAATGGGATTTTCTAATGTTAAAATCGCTCAAAAATCGCAAATTTGTGCTTCTGCGATTTTTGTGCGATGTGTTTTTAACTAGAGATGAGCGAGCACCAAAATGCTCGGGTGCTCGTTACTCGGAATGAAATTATCACGATGCTCGAGGGTTCGTTTCGAGTAACGAACCCCATTGAAGTCAATGGGCGACTCGAGCATTTTTGTATATCGCCGATGCTCGCTAAGGTTTCCATTTGTGAAAATCGGGGCAATTCAAGAAAGTGATGGGAACGACACAGCAACGGATAGGGCAGGCGAGGGGCTACATGTTGGGCTGCATCTCAAGTTCCCAAGTCCCACTATTAAGCCACAATAGCGGCAAGAGTGGGCCCCCCCCCCTCCCAACAACTTTTACTTCTGAAAAGCCCTCATTAGCAATGCATACCTTAGCTAAGCACCACACTACCTCCAACAAAGCACAATCACTGCCTGCATGACACTCCGCTGCCACTTCTCCTGGGTTACATGCTGCCCAACCCCCCCCCCCCCCCGCACGACGCAGTGTCCACAGCGCACACCAAAGTGTCCCTGCGCAGCCTTCAGCTGCACTCATGCCACACCACCCTCATGTCTATTTATAAGTGCGTCTGCCAGAGGAACCGCAGGCACACACTGCAGAGGGTTGGCACGGCTAGGCAGCGACCCTCTTTAAAAGGGGCGGGGCGATAGCCCACAATGCTGTACAGAAGCAATGAGAAATATAATCCTGTGCCACCGCCATCAGGAGCTGCACACGTGGGCATAGCAATGGGGAACCTATGTGCCACACACTATTCATTCTGTCAAGGTGTCTGCATGCCCCAGTCAGACCGCGGTTTTTTATAAATAGTCACAGGCAGGTACAACTCTGCAATGGGAATTCCGTGTGCACCCACAGCATGGGTGGCTCCCTGGAACCCACCGGCTCTACATTAATGTATCCCATTGCAGTGCCCATCACAGCTGAGGTAACGTCCGATTAAATGCAGGTGGGCTTCGGCCCACACTGCATGCCCCAGTCAGACTGGGGTTCTTTAGAAGTGGACACATGCAGTTACAACTCCCTGTGGACCGACAGCATGGGTGGGTGCCATGAAGCCTCCGGCGGTACATAAATATATCCCATTGCATTGCCCATCACAGCTGAGGTAATGTCATGTTTAATGCAAGTGGGCTTCGGCCCACACTGCATGCCCCAGTCAGACTGGGGTTCTTTAGAAGTGGACACATGCAGTTACAACTCCGTGTGCACAGACAGCATGGGTGGGTGCCAGGAAGCCACCGGCAGTACATAAATATATCCCATTGCATTGCCCATCACAGCTGAGGTAATGTCATGTTTAATGCAAGTGGGCTTCGGCCCACACTGCATGCCCCATTCAGACTGGGGTTCTTTAGAAGTGGACACATGCAGTTACAACTCCGTGTGGACCCACAGCATGGGTGGGTGCCAGAAAGCCACCGGCAGTACATAAATATATCCCATTGCATTGCCCATCACAGCTGAGGTAATGTCATGTTTAATGCAAGTGGGCTTTGGCCCACACTGCATGCCCCAGTCAGACTGGGGCTCTTTAGAAGTGGACACATGTAGTTACAACTCCGTGTGGACCCACGGCATGGGTGGCTCCCTGGAACCCACCGGCGGTACATAAATATATCCCATTGCAGTGCCCAACACAGCTGATGTAACGTCAGCTGTAATGCAGGTGGGCAAAAAATTAATTGGATTACACTGTAGGCGAGGGCCCAAAAAAATTGGTGTACCAACAGTACTAATGTACCTCAGAAAAATTGTCCATGCCCAACCAAGAGGGCAGGTGAAACCCATTAATCGCTTTGGTTAATGGGGCTTAATTGGTAACTAGGCCTGGAGGCAGCCCAGTTAAAATAAAAATTGGTTCAGGTGCAAGTTTCAACGCTTTAATGAGCATTGAAACGTATAAAAATTGTTTAGAAAAATTATATGACTGAGCCTTGTGGGCCTAAGAAAAATTGCCCGTTCGGCATGATTATGTCAGGTTTCAGGAGGAGGAGCAGGAGGAGGAGGAGGAATATTATACACAGATTGATGAAGCAAAAATGTCCCCGTTTTTGATGGTGATAGAGAACGATGCTTCAATCCGCGGGTGCAGCCTACGTATTGCTTAGGTATCGCTGCTGTCCGCTGGTGAAGAAGAGAAGTCTGGGGAAATCCAGGCTTTGTTCATCTTGATGAGTGTAAGCCTGTCGGCACTGTCGGTTGACAGGCGGGTACGCTTATCCGTGATGATTCCCCCAGCTGCACTAAACACCCTCTCTGACAAGACGCTAGCCGCAGGACAAGCAAGCACCTCCAGGGTATACAGCGTGAGTTCAGGCCACGTGTCCAGCTTCGACACCCAGTAGTTGTAGGGGGCAGAGGCGTCACCGAGGACGGTCGTGCGATCGGCTACGTACTCCCTCACCATCCTTTTACAGTGCTCCCGCCAACTCAGCCTTGACTGGGGAGCGGTGACACAGTCTTGCTGGGGAGCCAGAAAGCTGGCAAAGGCCTTGGAGAATGTTCCCCTGCCTGCGCTGTACATGCTGCCTGATCTCTGCGCCTCCCCTGCTACCTGGCCCTCAGAACTGCGCCTTCTGCCACTAGCACTGTCGGATGGGAAGTTTACCATCAGTTTGTCCACCAGCGCCCTGTGGTATAGCATCATTCTCGAACCCCTTTCCTCTTCGGGAATGAGAGTGGAAAGGTTCTCCTTATACCGTGGGTCGAGCAGTGTGTACACCCAGTAATCCGTAGTGGCCAGAATGCGTGTAACGCGAGGGTCACGAGAAAGGCATCCTAACATGAAGTCAGCCATGTGTGCCAGGGTACCTGTACGCAACACATGGCTGTCCTCACTAGGAAGATCACTTTCAGGATCCTCCTCCCCCTCCTCCTCCTCCTCCTCCTCCTCCTCAGGCCATACACGCTGAAAGGATGACAGGCAAGCAGCATGGGTACCGTCAGCAGTGGGCCAAGCTGTCTCTTCCCCCTCCTCCTCATGCTCCTCCCCCTCCTCCTCCTCCTCAACGCGCTGAGATATAGACATGAGGGTGCTCTGACTATCCAGCGACATACTGTCTTCCCACGCCTCCGTTTCCGAGTGCAAAGCGTCTGCCTTTATGCTTTGCAGGGAACTTCTCAAGAGGCATAGCAGAGGAATGGTGACTCTAATGATTGCAGCATCCCCGCTCATCATCTGGTTAGACTCCTCAAAGTTTCCAAGGACCTGGCAGATGTCTGCCAACCAGGCCCACTCTTCTGTAAAGAATTGAGGAGGCTGACTCCCACTACGCCGCCCATGTTGGAGTTGGTATTCCACTATAGCTCTACGCTGCTCATAGAGCCTGGCCAACATGTGGAGCGTAGAGTTCCACCGTGTGGGCACGTCGCACAGCAGTCGGTGCACTGGCAGATTAAACCGATGTTGCAGGGTCCGCAGGGTGGCAGCGTCCGTCTTGGACTTGCGGAAATGTGCGCTGACCCGGCGCACCTTTCCGAGCAGGTATGACAAGTGTGGGTAGCTTTTCAGAAAGCGCTGAACCACCAAATTAAAGACATGGGCCAGGCATGGCACGTGCGTGAGGCTGCCGAGCTGCAGAGCCGCCACCAGGTTACGGCCGTTGTCACACACGACCATGCCCGGTTGGAGGCTCAGCGGCGCAAGCCAGCGGTCGGTCTGCTCTGTCAGACCCTGCAGCAGTTCATGGGCCGTGTGCCTCTTCTCTCCTAAGCTGAATAGTTTCAGCACGGCCTGCTGACGCTTGCCCACCGCTGTGCTGCCACGCCGCGCGACACCGACTGCTGGCGACATGCTGCTGCTAACACATCTTGATTGCGAGACAGAGGAGGAGGAGGAGGAGGAGGAGGAGGAGGGTGCTTTAGTGGAGGAAGCATACACCTCCGCAGATACCACCACCGAGCTGGGGCCCGCAATTCTGGGGGTGGGTAGGACATGAGCGGTCCCAGGCTCTGACTCTGTCCCAGCCTCCACTAAATTCACCCAATGTGCCGTCAGGGAGATGTAGTGGCCCTGCCCGCCTGTGCTTGTCCACGTGTCCGTAGTTAAGTGGACCGTGGCAGTAACCGCGTTGGTGAGGGCGCGTACAATGTTGCGGGAGACGTGGTCGTGCAGGGCTGGGACGGCACATCGGGAAAAGTAGTGGCGACTGGGAACTGAGTAGCGCGGGGCCGCCGCCTCCATGATACTTTTGAAGGACTCCGTTTCCACAACCCTATATGGCAGCATCTCAAGGCTGATGAATTTTGCTATGCGGACGGTTAACGTTTGAGCGTGCGGGTGCGTGGCGGCGTACTTGCGCTTGCGCTCCAACAGTTGCGCAAGCGACGGCTGGACGGTGCGCTGAACTACACTGCTGGATGGGGCCGAGGACAGCGGAGGTGAGGGTGTGGGTGCAGGCTAGGAGACGGTAGTGCCTGTGTCCTGAGAGGGGGGTTGCATCTCAGTGGCAGGTTGGGGCACAGGGGGAGAGGCAGGGGTGCAAACCGGAGGCGCTGAACGGCCTTCGTCCCACCTTGCGGGGTGCTTGGCCATCATATGTCTGCGCATGGTGGTGGTGGTGAGGCTGTTGGTGTTGGCTCCCCGGCTGAGCTTTGCGCGACAAAGGTTGCACACCACTGTTCGTCGGTCGTCAGGCGTCTCTGTGAAAAACTGCCAGACCTTAGAGCACCTCGGCCTCTGCAGGGTGGCATGGCGCGAGGGGGCGCTTTGGGAAACAGTTGGTGGATTATTCGGTCTGGCCCTGCCTCTACCCCTGGCCACCGCACTGCCTCTTGCAACCTGCCCTGCTGATGCCCTTGACTCCCCCTCTGAAGACCTGTCCTCCTGAGTAAGCGTTGCACACCAGGTGGGGTCAGTCACCTCATCGTCCTGCTGCTCTTCCTCCGAATCCTCTGTGCGCTGCTCCCTCGGACTTACTGCCCTTACTACTACCTCACTGCAAGACAACTGTGTCTGATCGTCATCGTCCTCCTCACCCACAGAAAGTTGTTGAGACAGTTGGCGGAAGTCCCCAGCCTCTTCCCCCGGACCCCGGGAACTTTCGAATGGTTGGGCATCAGTGACGATAAACTCCTCTGGTGGGAGAGGAACCGCTGCTGCCCAATCTAAGCAGGGGCCTGAGAACAGTTCCTGGGAGTGTTCCCGCTCCTGAGCAGGTGTTATTGTAGTGGAGTGAGGAGGCTGGGAGGAAGGAGGAGCAGCAGACAGAGGATTCGGATTGGCAGCAGTGGACGGCGCAGAACTGCGGGTAGACGATAGGTTGCTCGAAGCACTTTCTGCCATCCAGGACAGGACCTGCTCACACTGCTCATTTTCTAATAACCGTCTCCCGCGTGGACCCATTAATTGGGCGATGAATGTGGGGACACCAGAAACGTGCCTCTCTCCTAATCGCGCAGCAGTCGGCTGTGACACACCTGGATCAGGAGCTTGGCCTGTGCCCACACCCTGACTTGGCCCTCCGCGTCCTCGGCCGCGTCCACGTCCTCTAGGCCTACCCCTACCCCTCAGCATGCTGTATTACCAGTGATTTGATTTCACAGGCAGGAAATAAATTGGCGCAAGACTGCAGGCCAAATATAATTTTTTCCCTTTTTTGAAAACGAAAGGCCCCACTGCCTCTAGTGAATGAATAATCTAAGTTTAATAACTGTGCTGTTTTCCTGCTAATGTGTCACAGAACGTGAGGGTAGCAGAGTTATTAACTGTGGCAGAGCAGGTATTTTTTTTCCCAATTAAGGAAAGCAAATGGCGAAGCCAGGAGTAAAACGTAGCTGGGTGCGTATGATTTTTACAGGTTGCAGACGCAGCCGACACGTGTCCACCGGCGTTAGGACGGACAGAGGCAGGACAAATAGAATTATTTTCCGTTTTTTTGCACCAAAAGGCAGCACTGTGTATATTCTATGAACATGAGAAGTTTAATAACTGTGCTGTTTTCCTGCTAATGTGTCACAGAACGTGAGGGTAGCAGAGTTATTAACTGTGGCAGAGCAGGTATTTTTTTTCCCAATTAAGGAAAGCAAATGGCGAAGCCAGGAGTAAAACGTAGCTGGGTGCGTATGATTTTTACAGGTTGCACACGCAGCCGACACGTGTCCACCGCCCTTAGGATGGACAGAGGCAGGACAAATAGAATTATTTTCACTTGTTTTACAAGCAAAAGGCAGCACTGCGTATATTCTATGAATAATAACTGTGTTGTGGCCCTGCCTATACAATTCTTTCCCTGCAGTATCAATGGAGGGTGGAATGCTCTGCAGAGGCGATTTTGAGAAGCAAAAAAAAATGCAGCACAGCTAACAGCAGCCTGGACAGTACTGCACATGGATAAATATGGCCCTAGAAAGGACCGTTGAGGTTCTTGAAGGCTACACTCACTCCTAACACTCTCCCTGCCTATGCAGCACTTCTGTCCCTAATGCCGGGTGCAACGCTCTGCAGAGCCGATTTTGAGAGAAAAAAAAATGGCACTGCTAACAGCAGCCAACACACAGCTATCAGTGGCCCTAATAAGGACCTTTGGGGGGTCTTGAAGCCTACACTAACTACCAATTCTTTCCCTACAGCAGCTCCGGTACAAACAGCCCTGTCCCTCACTAACTCACATGGCATCTGAGCCGAACCGCGGGAGGGGCCGACTTTTATGTTCGGGTGACACCTGATCTTCCCAGCCACTCACAGCAGGGGGGTGGTATAGGGCTTGAACGTCACAGGGGGAAGTTGTAATGCCTTCCCTGTCTTTCAATTGGCCAAAAAAAGCGCGCTAACGTCTCAGGGAAGGAAGTGAAAGTAACCAGAACACCGCATGGTGTTCGTCACGAATAACGAACATCCCGAACACCCTAATATTCGCACGAATATCAAGCTCGGAAGAACACGTTCGCTCATCTCTATTAAAAACGCATCGCACAAAAATCGCAAGTTTGTGCTTTGTGATGTGATAAAAAGGAGGCTCCATAGGGAAACATGGGAGATAAAAAAAAAAAAAAAAAATCGCACATCGCAGAAAGACAGGACATGCCACGATTTTTTTTCTCTTGCAACACGGCTTGACTGAAAACATTGCGAATGTGAAGGAAACCATTGAAAATCATTGGTTTCATGATTCTCGCATCAAACGAAAATCGTGCTATATTCTCGCCAGTGTAAAGGCGCCCTAAGAGGAATGCAGTATTACCTGTCACCTATTGAAATACATATATGACCGTGTTATACATGCCTGCACCAAGTCCCCAACACCAGGTGCTATTTGGAGTAGCTCTAGGGATATTAATAGGGTGTATTGTTATGGCACAGCCCTGTTCATCTTTATACAGCAGTGAAGGCATAGATCATAGTATTTCTTACAACTTGGCAGAAGATAAGTGAAGAAGTTCTGTTTCCTTGGCACACACTTCCACTCCCAACTCCCGATAATAGACCTTGCCTATTGCACATTCATGCTATCAGTGCAGACAGCGGCGCAGAAAGGAGCGCAGTGCTACTGTACAGGAAATCCATTAGGCCAGCAGCACCCCCGGGAGCTCTGAAAGCCCTCGTCTCCCTAAGAGCCCTTGGCAGGGAAGCGCTGCTGCCCTTTGTCTGATGAGCAGACGCTTCCTCGGCTCGGTGACAGGCGCTGCCTGTGAGTGGTCGCCGGGGCACACGTGGTAGTGAGGCAGAGAGCAGCTGCCTGGAGCCTGGCAGAGTGCTGAGCAGTGCCCGGAGCCAAGCGGGGACTCTGCCATCCCACAGCTCCTGGAAGATGCTATGAAGGTCGCGGCCAGCGCCAGCATGCAGAGGAGCTTCCCCGTGATCAGCCTGCTGCTCTGCACAGCCGCCGGTAAGTGTCCCCTAATATAGGAACCTGTTGTGTAGGAGAGTCTAGCAGGCTGCTGTGGATGGGGTGGTCAGCACCGCGGACAGCTCCTGTGCACACTGCCGTCCATGTGACCGCACACGGGCAGGGATGGCTGCGCTAGAACAGACGCCTATAGCGCGGACTGCACACATACTGAGCCGCCATAACGCGGTCTGTGCTAGCAGTGCTTCTGGATCCTATAGCAACAGCTCAGGATACATACAGCACTGGGCCATATATATCAGCAATAAGGGAAGGGGCATTGCACATAGTGGGGATTGTAAGCATAGGATCCGGCTTTCCTGTAATTGCATAAGTCTTTAAACGTGCTGGGATCAGCCAAGTAATTGTCCATCAGGTTTCACATCCTTCCTCTTCCTCAATGACTGTCCTGTGTGCATAATGTTGTATTAGCTGTAATATGACTAGGGTAATGAATGCAGTCCATGGTCATGTGTCATTAGTTGTAATGACACTATGCATCATTAAAGGCAGATTCAGAAATACAGTAACAAAGATCTTTCCAAAAAGTAAAAAAAATATATCTATCTAACTATCTAATATCTATCTATATATTACATATCTATCATCTGTCTATCTATCTATCTCATATCTATCTATTACATATCTATCAACTATCTATCGAATATCTATCTATATATTACATATCTATCATCTATCTATCTCATATCTATCTATTACATATCTATCAACTATCTATCGAATATCTATCTATATATTACATATCTATCATCTATCTATCTAATATCTATCTATTACATATCTATCATCTATCTAATATCTATCTATCTATCTATATATTACATATCTATCATCTATCTATCTAATATCTATCTATTACATATCTATCATCTATCTATCTCATATCTATCTATCTCATATCTATCTATTACATATCTATCTATTACATATCTATCTATCTCATATCTATCTATATATTACATATCTATCATCTATCTATCTCATATCTATCTATTACATATCTATCAACTATCTATCTAATATCTATCTATATATTACATATCTATCATCTATCTATCTAATATCTATCTATTACATATCTATCATCTATCTATCTATATATTACATATCTATCTATCTATCTAATATCTATCTATTACATATCTATCATCTATCTAATATCTATCTATCTATCTATATATTACATATCTATCATCTATCTATCTAATATCTATCTATTACATATCTATCATCTATCTATCTCATATCTATCTATTACATATCTATCTATCTCATATCTATCTATATATTACATATCTATCATCTATCTATCTAATATCTATCTATTACATATCTATCATCTATCTATCTCATATCTATCTATTACATATCTATCTATCTCATATCTATCTATATATTACATATCTATCATCTATCTATCTAATATCTATCTATTACATATCTATCATCTATCTATCTATCTATCTAATATCTATCTATTACATATCTAATATCTATCTATTACATATCTATCATCTATCTATCTATCTATCTATCTATCTATCTATCTATCTATCTATCTCACATCTGTCTATATATCCTCCTATAAATATATGAAGATGAAGTCCTTATTTTGCTTCAGGCTTATGCAACATTTTTACAGAGGCATTGCTAAGCTTTCACATAGCTTACTGCCCATGATATTCATTTTGCATTGTTAGCTCTTTAGCACCATCATTTTTATCTGAACTTGCTGTCATTTTCTTACAATGTAACAATACATTAAAGGTCTTAGGTGTAGGATACATAGACAGCGAGGCTTTATTTGGAAGTGTTACAGATTAAAGGGGTTGTTAAGTTACCGGACAACATCCCTTTAATAGGGCTGCCTGTAGTAAAGTAATGAACTGAACTATACTTACCTCTCCGCTCCTGCAGCCATGCTCTGGTCCCAACATTTGTTGTGACAGCTGATGTCACCAGAAGTTGTGTGACTGCTGAAAGTCAATCAGAGTGTCATGTTTTAGATCTACTAGTATCATGGCACTTAGGATGTGAGCGCCAATGCCAGGAGAATGAGTAGTGATGCTGCAGCCTCTGATTGCATGGAGCAGTCACCTGACTTCCTGTGACGTCAGCTGTCACAACGAATAGCGAGAAGAGAGCGGGGCTATATCACTGGATCCTAACAGTGACAGAGAGGTAGGTATAGTTCAATATATTATTTTACTACAGGCAGCTCTGTTAAGTGGATCTTGTCTGCTAACCGGGCAACTCCTTTATGCTAGTGATACAGTAGATAGCCACTTTTGCCACTAATTGGCATTAACAGAGGTGAGCAAAAAATATTATCACATGCTACATCCAATATTTGATACTGAAAACAATAAGTGAGCAGCATAAACACTAATGAACGGTTGTAAATGTTTTTTAAATTAAATTTTAAAATGTTTTTTTTCCTATTATTTACAACAGTTCACGGAGATTTATGCAGTTTACTTGGTGTGTTCAGTACCAAACACTGAATGGAGCATGTGATGCAATTTTTTTCACACCTTTATATTACATAATTACATTTCCTATAGGCTTACATTTATAATTCTCACAGGTCAAAAGAAATGGCACACAGCATGTATAGTCATACAGAATTTCTGTTTTTATTTTCTGATTATAGAATTGTTTATTCTGTTGTCTATACATGACTGCCATCTTTCTTGAAATACATTTAACAGTATTTAGAGAGATGCTTTAAGGCCCATTTACACACACAGATAATCTTTGAAAAGATTGAAAGATCAGCAATCGTTTTGCGTAAAGTACTAATAGGCACTAATTGCTATTAATACGTTATCAGCTTCATTTGCATGCAGGAGGTCTGAGCTCTGTAATTAGCTCCATTGTTCAGCCATGGGTTGCTAAGAGAAAACAATGTAATCTCTAGCTCCCTGTGGAGAATTCAGCACCGTGGACAGCAGACACAGACAGTGGTTCTGCTTTTCAACTGTTCTGCTGAACAATGGTTTTCAAGCAGAACTGAAAACCATCATTTGACAGAAAACTGAAAGATGCGCACATTTAGACACAACGATTATTGCTCAAAAGATGGCTTTTGAGCGAAATTTGAGCCATAATCGTTGTGCCTAAATGGGCCTTTACAGCAGCTTCATGGGTTATTAATACAATGGGCAGCTGACCCATTGACTTGTATGGGAGACTGTTCTAGGCATGCTTACATAGAGCTGTTACCTTTCAGTGTAATCCTATCTGTGATGTTAATGAGATGACATCTGCAAAGTTTTCTTTACAGATTGGGAAGTGATAGACTAGTTTTAGGCTCTGTGGTCAGTGTGAAAAATGCAGGATTTTTTTTTACTAAAGATTGTTACTGAAAACTAAAAAGTAATCACCAAAAATTCTTAAAAAATATGTTTAACACAAAAATGTGATTTATGTAATAAGTCATTTTCTGATGACATATTTCCTTTAATGTAGCTTTAGCAATTAATTTCTAGGTTTTTGGTTTTAGAATTCAATATGCATATGATAAATTAATATTCCCCAGGAATCTGTATGTGTCTGAGAATGTAACTCAGTGTATATGTGCAGTCTTGTGATTTTATGGAAAGCAACAGACACATTGTCATATCACTTCTTGCCTGCTACATATCTAGACAGACATGCAGTATTCTATAGAATCTGTATAGATCCATGTTTAGTATGCCCCCTCTAGCTGCGGCTGCAGAATGCCAGAATGTTGACATTGCAGCATGTCAAGTGAACAAGGGACAGGGATTTTAAAGTTTTGTATAAGAGGAACTGATATTTGAACCCCATGGCAATAGAATAAGAAGTGAATAAGTGTAACTTAGAACATATATTTATTAAACAATGAATAATAATGTGTCTTGTAAGTGCAGTTTTATGTATAAATGCTAAGTATGCTCCTAACTGCGTGGGATGATGAGTCTCCTACTGATAACATCATTTACAACATGGGATTTGATTTTCTTCACTTGATCTCTGTATGTCTCCATTAAGTCTGGGCGAGGCTTCACTATGCCTTTAAATAGAGTTACTCAAGATATTCTTAACACATAATCAGTTCAATATAGTATATGCAGATACTCTTATTTGTTGTGACAGTAAAAGAAAATCTGTTTTGAAGCTTACATAACCGTTGACAGTGTTAAGCTTTTCCTGCCCTTTGCTAATACTCCATCATGCTTAAACAGTATATTCATCATGTAAATAATCTTTGGTCCTATTTGTAAAAGTAGGATTATCCAGAATGTTTTATTTTTTTATCAGTCAACCTGACATTGTAATCCAGGACAGAATGAAAGTGATCTAACGACAGGAAGCCATTCTCGCTCTGACCTCTGCATGTTTAGCAGTTTATAGTTACACAAATGCATTCCAGTATTCTGTATGTATAATATATAGACAAGGTCATTGATTCCTTTATGTTGTGAATATCATTATAGAGCTTAATCAACACTTGATATATCAACTCTATTGGATTTATTCTTTGTTGCCATGGTAACGTTCTAACTATATTTCCAAAAATACGCTGCTTGACAAAGGCTATTTTTCCCTATGTTTCTGGTGTTCAATATTAACTATTTCTCTTTATCATTGATATTGGGTTAATGTCCATTTTAGCATGCTGACTTCTATTATGTAGTGCTTCTATTTTTAAGTATATTAATTAATTAGATAAATTAGTTATAAATCTTTATTTCTATAACCTAATACCGTGATTTATTATATTGAAACATGTATAAGACCATAGATATTGGCTTCTAAGCTGCATTGTAAATTGACCAAAAAATGGCCATATATTTAATTGTGAAGATACACTGTATCAGTTACTGTTTTATGTATCATATTTTTTTATTTGCAGCATATATTCTGCAAATAGAAATAATCTACATGCAGCTGCAAAATCTATATTACATTTCTATGAATTCTTGCTACAAGTTGATACAATTCCGTAGGTATTTTGAATGCTATATATAGATTTCACAGAGCTGTGGTATTCTGGGGAAGCCCGTAATAGCATGGTATGACTCAGATGTCACGGCTCTTCTCAAGAACAGTCTTAATAGTCTTAATAGAGATCCATATATGTAGTGGTTTGTCACTTGAGCTCAAGGTTGCAAATTCACTTGAAAACTGAGGGGGATTTAAAATTATATAAGCACAGCGATGTTCAAAGAAAGCAAAATTAATCTGATTACTCTTCTTATTGTTCTGCATTCTACATTCCATCCTCTTACTGAAATGAAAGGCCCATATTCATGTTAGTTTCTGCACTCATAGGACTGAAAAAGATTTTTTAAGGCATTGCTATGTATCCAATCTATTGTATCCGCTGTCCATAATTGAGGATTAGTGACCATTTTCCCAGATGACAACCACCTACCTGGGGAGACAAGTACAGGTGACAGATGATCAATATGCCCCCAGGTTTTTCAACTGACTGACAAGCGATCACAACAGTTCCTGCAAAAGAAAAGAGATCCGATTCGTAGGCACCTATTAAATGCAGCTTTTATTGCTATGCAAAGGTTTGGGTATATTTAGATGCCTGGCAAGCAGAGTACATTAAAAAAATGTTACCTATTCCATATGAAGGAGTCCTGGTTAATACATATAATGGAAAAGATTTAATATTTTTTATACATATTTTTATGCACAAACATATAATGAGTGGTATACTTACAGTGGATATAAAAAGTTTACAAATTCCTGTTAAAATGCTATGTTTTTGTCATGTTAAAAAATCTGACAAAGATGAATAATTTTACATTTATTTCCACCTTCAGTGTGACCCATTATCTGTATAATTCGATTAAAAATCAAACTGAAATATTTTAGGGCGGAAAAATGTAAAATGAAAAACTAACATAATGTGGTTGCATAAATATACACACCCTAAAACTAAGACTATGTTGATGTAACCTTTGACTTTATGAGAGCATTCAGTATTTTTGGATAGGTGTCTCTATCAGCATGGAACATCTTGACTTGGCAATCTTTGCCCACTCTACCTTGCAAAGGTGCCCCAAAACTGTCAGATTGTGAGGGCATCTTGTGTGTATAGCCCTCTTCTGGTCAACCTACAGATTTTCAATGTTATCTGGGTCTGGGCTCTGGCTGGGCCATTCCAAAACTATGATCTTCTTCTGGCAAAGCTATTCTTTTGTTGATTTGGAGGCTTGAAGTTTTTGGGCAAAATGTACTGATATTTGGAACTGTTTATAATTCCCTTCAGCTTGACTAAAGCCCCGGTTTTAGTAACAGAAAAAGAGCCTCAAAACATAATGCTGCCTCCACCATCCTCACTGCAGTCTAGTGTTCTTCTGGTGATGCGCTGTGTTGGCTTTGCACCAAATATACTTTATGGAATTATGGCCAAAATGTCCAACTTTTTTCTCATCAGACATAACATGTTCTCCATAATACTTTTAGCAGACTTCGTGTAGATTTTGGCCAAACATAGTCTGACTTGATTGTGTTTTTTTTTGTGTTAGAAATGGCTTCCTCCTTGCCACCCTACCCCACAGCCCAGACATATGAAGAATACGGGAGTTGGTTGTCACATGCACAACACAACCAGTACTTGGCAGAAATTCCTGCAGCTCCTTTAATGTTGCTGTTGGCCTCTTGGCAGCCTCCCAGGCCAATTTTCTCTTGGTCTTTTCATCACTTTTTGAGGGACGTCCACTTATTGGTAATGTCATTGTTGTGCCAAATGTAATCCACTTCTTGATGACCGTGTTCACTGTGTTCCATAGTACATGTAATGCCTTGGAGATGTTTTGGTCCCCTTCTCCTGAGTGATCCCTTTCCCTGTGATGTGCTGTAAGCACTTTATGGTTTTTGCTGAAAAATGCAGCTAAGAAAATGTCAGGAAAATCCTACTAGAAGAGCTGAACTTTATATGGGGTAAATCAGAATCACTGTAAAAATGGCAGCGGAGTGCTGACTACTATCTAATGGGAGTTTAAATGTGAACACAACCACAGCCCCAAATATAAGAGGGTGTTCATACCTATGCAAGCACATTATTTTAGTCTTATTTTCATTTTTCCACCATAAATGATTTCTTTGTTTGTCAATGGAATTGTACAGATAACGGGTCACATTGAAGGTGGAAATATAGCTGAAATGATTCACCCTTTTCAGATTTTTTAATATGAAAAAAAATCATGGAATTTTAACAGGGGTGTGTGGACTTTTTATATTCACTGTAGAAGAGAAGAGACTCCATAGCAAAGATCAAACTGGGCCTGCATTATGCTGCCAGAGTTTGTTACCCAGGACAGAACGAACTGATGGTTATTTATGCCTTTATCATCTATCCATAGGCTGAATCCCTACCTCTTGTTTGCTAACAATGCAATTCCTCTAGAGAGGAGAATCCTGCACAGGTTTTTGCCACCCAGTACAGGAGGATATGGGGCTAACCATGGCTAGGGATCTTCTCTCCAAGGACCCCCTAACACCTGCATGGTCTGTATGTTTGGCCTTGGCTGCACACAAATATGATATAGACCAAAGACAGAGGATATATAGTGTCTATATAGTAAAAACATACATGTCTAGGAAATATAGATATCCAAAGGTTCAAATTGCGGACATGTAAGTCAGTCATTCTAATGCTTATTACTCTCAAAGCATCAAGATTTATAGCATAATTCATCACTCAGATAATTCATTTACATCAGAGGCTCCCAAACTTTTTTGCCCTGTAGAAAACTTGCCGATTTCTTTCTTTTCCGTAGACCCCCTGCCTGCCTAAGGCCGGCTGCACAGAATGGGGTCGGAATCCGACTCTGTGCACAGAACGACATCTGCGTGTACCTGTCATTTCGTCTTCTTTTCTGTACTGCGGATAGTCAACACGGCTCTCCGCCAAACATGCACAGTGCAGATTTTTTTGTAAACCCCTGCTTTTCCCACGTCATTGTTTAGCGATGGCGTAGAATCTGCAACCTTTTTGCAATGTCAATTGCAGAAGGGTCGCATGTCATATGGCTTCCATTGACTTCAATGGAAGCTGTCCCTGAGGTATCCGCTTAAAAATTGAACATGCTGCGATTTTTTTACTTTGTGAGCAGAAAATTGTGATTGATTTCCACTCATGTGCAGGAAAAAAGTTTCAATAGCATGTTATGGGTGATATTTGCTACGGAATCCGGAGGCGGATGCCCGCTGCAGATTCTGCAATGCAGGTCCAGGCCGTGTATAGGCGGCCTAATATTGAATTTCCTTAACTTATTAAAGTCAAATGGGTTTTTCCCAGCTGACACAGGGCTGCTCACTTAGATAGGGTTTTTGTAGAGTGGACAGTTGTAAAAAAAGAAAGACATGTACAATTTTTATTCAGATCTCTATTGAAAAGACGCAAAATGCAAGTAAGTATTTGGATTTGGAACAAAACAAATCAGAACCAAGTAAAATTCTTACTTAAAATTACTAAACAAATAATGCTGTTAGTGGGAGGGAGGAGCCGGATGCTCTGATAGCAATAGTTCAATATTTGGCTTAAAATTAGTGAGGTTAAAGGCCAATTTAGACCCAACGATTCTCACTCAAAATTCGCTCAAAGCCGTCTTTTGAGCAAGAATCGTTGGGTCTAAATGCATGGACATCATGCAGTTTTCATGCACGAGTCATTCCTCGCTTAAGTCTAGTTTTCTTGAATTGAGCGATGAACTGTTATCAGCGGTGCAGGCTGTTATCACAGTCGGCAGTGCTGATAAGATTCTTACAGCCCGTGTCCCATTGGTGATTTACAGCGGGAGGTAAGCTGTAATCGCGGAGAATAATACAGCAGTTTTCTTATGCAGAAAAGCTGCATTGTTCGCCGAGCAAAAGCGTCGGTGTCCCGCCCCACCTGCATAACTCTTAAGTAGCTACTTAGCTACTATAGACTATGCGAAGATGAACACTCAAAACTGTCATTCAAACAGTCGTTTGAGCGACTTTTGGGCGATCATCTGTCAGTGTAAATGGGGTCTTAGGCGGGGTTCACATGGGACGGATTTGCCGCGGACATTCCGTGCGGAATTTCTGTGCGGCAAATCCGCCTATGGCTCCTATTCCCAGGATTAACCAGCCATGTGGACGAGATTTTGCAAAAATCTTGTCCACACAAGGTGGCCAATCCGTTGCCGCAAAGCTGGGCGGAGCTGGCGATGCAGCATGGAATTGACAGCTGCAACACCTCAATTTTTTTTTTTCAGTGCGGCCTCACTCCTCTCTATGGGGAGAGAAAGCCGCAACAGAATGCCGGCGGATGAACGGCTCCAAAACCCGTGCGGCTCTCCTATTGAAATCTCGCGACTTTTCGGTGCGGCTAAGCCGCGATATTTCCACAGGATTTCTGTCCCGTGGGAACTCAGCCTTAGTCTCAAATCGCCATGTTCAGTGATTTGCAATTGATTTCTTTTTTCGTAAGAAGATTGGCGACCGCCCTATAACCTCTTTCCATGAGGTATGAAGATGGAAAAGATATCAGAAACTTTCTTGAGATAGTTCATAATGCAGGATAAGCAACAGGTACGCGCGTGCTGCATTGTAAAAACCTGCACATGAAAATAGCACACCACAAAGCAGGCAGGTATAGTTCGCGTAAAACCTCTCAGGCTCTGGCGGATCACGTGAAAATGATGCGCAGTAGATACTTTATAGGTAAATTAGCTACTGTGCAGGTCTGTTTTGTCTATCGTCAGTGCCCAGGCAGTTTTGCGTGAACTATGCATAAACAATTTTATGAAATCTGTGAAAGGTGAATTATGTCATTTACAGAACGCCTAAATGTTGATGACGACCTACCTAAATGGGACCTACATTTACATTTTATGCACCCCCAAACTTTTTTCTTGCTAACATGGAACTCCAGCAAGTGAAAACTTGACCCCTGGGTGTCCATGTAGACCACTTTGGGAACCACTGATTCACGTTTGACAAGTCTGGATTAATTTGATGTAGATTTCTGTTTATCAAGTTGTTTGATAATATTAACATTAGGATAGTATGACAGTTTGCTGTGAGTGGGTTGTACCATATGCCTTGTGTTGTGTTGTTTTATTTATTTGAACAGTTTCATGTTTTCTGTTGATTCTTAATATTTGTGACTCATTCTAAACAATTAGTATGGTATTACCCTGTGATTACTTAAGTTCCAAACAGTATTGTACAGCCAGGTGATGGTTCGCACATTCCATTGTTTACACAACTGGATGAGAAAATATTAGTTTTTATAGTCCGCAAACATAGATATGTGCTGCAGTTCAGATGGAGGAGCAAACTCTACCAGTGGAACATGATGGTGTTTGGCCTCTCAAACGCTCCATATGAATCATCGAAAGTAAAGAAAGCTCACCTCAGAATGTCAGGAATCACCTGTTTGGTATAACTATTGCCCAAATCATCATCAAAAACAGTAAATTTGGACAATAATCATCTCATGTACAAGTGGCTGCCGACAGGCCACTGTCAAATCGCTCACTTGTTGGACTTGCTTTGTTTTTTAGCAGAAGTAAAACCAAGCAACTTTTGGGCCATGTAAACAGAAGTTGCTCAATCTTTGATGACACCTGTGTCCTGTGGATGGAGGTGGCCACTCCACTTCCATTCACTTGATTGACTATCGCTCCTGTGTAAAACACAAAAGCGATAGTCACTGGTACGCCCAACAGTCGTACCATGTAAAGGTACCTTTACTCAGTTTGGACAACCCACAACTAGGCTGCATTCATCCAAGTTCCCCAGACATTATGGTGACAATGGCCACATCCTTAAGATGGTGTACTTTCGCTCAGGACTCAGCACTGCTTCAAGATTCAGAGTTTCACCTGCACATCAATGTTCTAAAGTTAAAAGCTGCACAACTAGTTCTTTAATCATTGATTCCCCTCCTCTAGCTCGCTCAGTGTTGGTCTGAATGGAAAGCACAACAGCTGCAGCTCTTGTCAAAGCAGTTTGGGGCACCAAATCCAAAATGCTCTGTAGAGAGGCTCTAGATTTCTTGAAATGGGTGATAAGCTATATCTCACAGCCGTATATTCCAGACCTTCCTAATTAGGTAGCGGATGCCCTTTCCCATTTGGCAGTTATGGGTAAATGTGGTGACTTGAGTGATTTTGACTGTGGGCATATTGTTGGTGCTCAGAGGTGTAGTGCCAGTATTTTTGAAAGAGTCACACTTGTTGGCTATTCCAGAACCACAGTATCAAGAGGATACCAAGACTGGCTGAAATATGGACAGGCATCTGATAGAAAATCACACAGTGGCAGGCCAGATGTGGTTGATCCTAGAGGTGAGCATCAAGTAGCATGTCTGGTATCTCAGCAATGGCATAACACATGACCCACCAGTACAACAGCAGGAAAATTAGACACATTTCCGCAATGAACATGCAGCATAACTTACCTCAACTGAAGTTCAATAGACCAACAAGGGTTTCACTAATGACCTCCCATCAAAGCCAACAACACATAGGCTCACATAGGCCCAGGAAAGACATAAATGAACCTTGGATGCATGACAGAAGGTCATCTGGATTGATGAGTTCTATTAATTGCAAAACCATATATATGGCCAGGTTTATATCCAGTAGAAACAGCATATCCCATGGGTGCACTATTGGGGCTCAACATGCCGGTGGTGGTGGTGTCAAGGTCTGGGGAGCATTTTCTTGGCATAGCCTAAGATCATTAGTCATGATACCACAATCCTTGAATGGTAAATGCTACAGAGACAACACTCCATGTCATCAAGCTCCAATCACTAGGGAGTGCTTGGTAGAACATGACAATGAATTCTTCACACTGCCTTGGCCTCCAAAATCACCCGGCTGTAAACCCATTGAACATGTTTGGGATATGTTGAAGAGTGCTGTGAAATATGCTCCTCTTTATATGCAAAATATACACAAATTGACAGAGCTGCTGCAGTGGGCATGGGTCAAGTTGAGTATGGACAATGTTCACCACCTTGTGGAATCTGTTCCCTGATGTCTGAAAGGCATGATCGCCCAAAAAGGTGGACCAATCTGGTATTAAGTAGGTGTTCCTAATGCAGTGGCCCTTCATTGTAGATCGCTTTCAATTAATGAACAACACAAGTTCCCAAGTTAATGACCAGAATTTGGTTATGAGGGGCATTGAAAAGTGAATGCCATATCTCTTCCTCTGTCTAACAGTCAGATGATATAGTTATACTGAATTGAGGGGTAAACAGCCAGGATCAGAGTTATCCTGGCCACTGCAGGTGGGAGTCAGCTGTACAACACAACCAACACCCAGCACATATGGAAATGATTCTTCTAAGCCCACATCATTTAGTCCCTATGGACATCTGATGTACATGTTCAGTGTATGTTGCTAAGTGGTGAAACAAAAGAAAATGAAAAGTAACAATGGGCTGACATCAAGCTTGGATCACTAGGAAGTGGTTAGAGGAACATGACAATGAATTCTCCACACCACTTTGGCTCCCAAACTCACTAGATTATAACCCCATTAAACATATTTGGTATATGCTGGAAAGGGCTGTGAAATCTGCTCTTACTCATCTGTGAAATGTGCACCAACTGATGGATCTGCTGCAGCAAACATGTGTTGAGTTGACTATGGAGCATGTTCACCACCTTGTGGAATCTGTTCCAGATGTCTGAAAGCCAGGAGCACCCAAAAAGGTGGACCAATCTGTTATTGAGTAGGTTTTGCTAATGCAACGATTGTTCATTGTAGATCTCTTTGAATCAATCATCAACACAAGTTCCCAAGTTCATCATGACCAAAGTTTGGTCGATGGGAGCATGGAAACATGTAAATCATATTTCTCCAATAAGTCAGATTGGAGAAACCTACACACCTTTCCACCTCCCTTCATGTGATCTGGCAAAAATCTAAAAGGATCAGATAAATCAACTTGCCCTGGTGTATCTGGTGCAGCCCTTCAAACCTGGGTACACTTTGCTGCATAGACTAATAAAAAGTCAGAAAGTTCCCCTATGATGGATAGTGAATTGTTTCCAGGAGTCACCAGACCTGCTTTCACAACATCCACAATTAATGTGGATAAGGGCGCCCACCCATTGGCGATTTTTTTCCCTGCGAAATGCGCAGCATTTTTTTCTCTGCAGGGGTCTATGGGACTTGTAATGTTAAAATCGCGATCGCGCAAAATCGCAATTTACCGCGAAATCGCGATTTTGCGCGATCGCGATTTTAACATTACAAGTCCCATAGACCCCTGCAGAGAAAAAAATGCTGCGAATTTCGCAGGGAAAAAAATCGCCAGTGGGTGGGCGCCCTTACAGTGCTGGTTGCTCTGCTTCCTCGAGTTGTCAGATTGTCAGTTGTAAGAGTTCCAGAAGTTACTTGCTCCACATTAATGAAACATGGCTTACAAAAACTCAAGGAGGTTTCATCTGATTCTGTGAGGAAAGTCAAAAAACAGCTCAACATTTGTAAGTTCCCTATCAAGTTCGATTTGATAAAGCAATCCATCTCTATGCCTAGTGAAGGCTTTACAAGAGTATCTTGATGCATCAAGTCCTCACAAACAGGACATTACAAATCTATTCCTTATTTCAAGACCCCCTTATCAGAAGGCCTCAACTAATGCTACAAGGAACTGTATATTGTTTTCCATGAAGGAAGCAGGTGTCGACAGCACAACCTTTTGCACTTATTCCATTAGAAGTACAGAAGCTTCTTGTGTGGTAGCTAAAGGAGTGTCCCTTCCAACCATTCTTAAAGCAATTAGATGGTCATCCCAAAGGACATTCATTAAATTCTGCTGGCACCAGTCTGAAGCTGAACACTTAGAATTTATGAGAACTAGCACCAACTGTGGTATTCTACCCCTCAGGTGTTGCTAGGTGTCTGTCTCCCTGATGAACAACGGACAGGTTGTAGGAAATTTATGACGTTCGAATAGTATTTGTTCTAGAGGGAAAGACAGTCACAAAATTCCACCCAAGAACTGGTTTGATGTAGTCCTCATTGCTGACCTCTGGTTTACTTTACAGGTGAATCAAATAGCCAGAAGTCAGGAACCCAGTCTCTTGTTTTCCTGTCTGTTCATAAGGTTTACACAGCTGTTAAAGTAGACTTAATTGGAGTGCTATTCTTCATTCACAGAAACACAGATGTACTGGTATAATGCATTTTGCTGCTTTATTGCTCATTAAAGTTTTTCTAAAGTTCTTGATTCTTTAGTGTGGCTTTTTAGTTATTTTGGGTTCCCAAGGTTGCTTAGGAAGGTTGATGGCAATCATGCTTCCTTGGATAACAAAAATTCTGGGAAAATGTTTGTAGGTTCTTGATACTCTGTCTGGTTGCGTAAACGGTGATTTCTACGAATGTTCATATGAAAATTCAGCTAAAAGTTAATTTGCTTCCAACCTTACAGGGGTGCTGCAACCTTTACCCTTCCACAGTTCCTAGGCGGCTATCTTTTCCTATAGAGCAAACACTGTTTAGAGGTCACAGATTCCTGAAAACTGCATTGAGAACTTGATCAATGCTATTTAAATTTACCGTAACCGTTGATTCACCCTCTTTGATTCAAAGGAAGGCAAAATAGAACCCTATAAATATATCTAGATGCAATCAAAATTATTCCACCCCCATTGCCAATTAGGTTTATTTGCCAAATTTACAAATTTTCAGCTGCTTGAAAAAAAATCATACAAGAGTAATTTAAATAGCTCAGTTCAACTAATCTGACAAGTGGTTTCTCCAAATTCAACGCAAAATGCCACTTCTAATGAATAGTTCAATCTCAGAATTTTTTCAGCCTCTGAATAGAATCCCTCATAAGAGCACACATTAATCAAGGGCTTTATTAGTTGTATCGGGCGTGCTTGAGATAAAACACATCAAATACCTTGACTGGCTAGGGCTTAGTCGACTGTGACTTTTGATTGCATGTAAGAAATATGGCTAATTCAAGAGAGTGGTTCAAAAAATCAAGAGAAGAGATCATTGCTTTGTAGAAACAAGGCAAAGGCTACAAAAAGATACCAAAGGCAGTGTATGTTTTAGGAGATACAGTTAGAAGCAATAGTATGGAAGTTCAAGGTCAAAGGAATACTAACTACACTACAAGGACATGGCAAAAAGAGGAAGCTATCACCGGCTGCAACCAAATTCCTAAGGAAGCAGGTGGTCAAAACTCCTGAGCAATGCAAAAGACCTTCAGCAAAGTTTGGTGGCAGTAGGCACTTAGGTTCCTGTTTAATTAGTAAGGCCCGTTCAACATACTGAGAGTGTTCATGTTGAACTCCAAGGCATACACTTCTACTGACTAAAAGTACAATAGAAGTCAACTTCAATATCTCAAAACCATAAAAATAAGCCACAGAAGTTTGGGGATCCTGCTTTGTAGAGTGATGAAACAAAACTGGAAATTGTCAGGCCTTTGTATCAGCGATCTGTCTGGATAAGGCAGAATGAAGTAGATGCTACAAGGAACACCCTGCCTACAGTGAAGCCTGGCGGTGGCTTAGTGATGCTTGGCTTCTTCTAGCACTAGAAGCTTGCAGCATGTGGAGGGCAAGATAGATTAAGCCTCCTGCACATGGGCGAATTTGCATTGCAAATCCAGCCCAAAGCATGCTATAAGAAAACGTGATTTCCTGCCCATGAGCGGAAATCGATTGCGATTTTTCTGCTCGTGGGGGAGAAATCGCAGCATGCTGCGATTTTGTGCAGGCTACGCACGGCCGGCCTCCATTGAAGTCAATGGAAGCCATCTGTCCCGCTGCCATTGTGCAATCATCATTGATTGCAGGAGCCGCGTCATCGCCACAGCGACAGCGCGATGTCCTCTGAACTGTGCATGTGCCGGCCAGTGATCCAGCTGGCACATTCGCAGCAGAGGAGAAGACGGCGGAGAGGTGCAGCGGGGAACAGCGGCCGGGCACAGGGTTGAACTCCGCTGCAGGGTCTGACACGCCTGTTTGCAGGCGGCCTTAGTCATGTATCAGAAAATCCAGAAATACACAAATCATGAAACCCATATGCATATGCACATTCACACACACACAAAAGTAGAAAACTGTGGCACATATATACTATATACTTACTTTATTTAATGCATTTCTTTCATGAAGATAGAGGTAGCCACACAGTCTACTTCCATTAGCTGGCATGGGAAGACACTTGAGATGTGAATCTTTCTCTACCTCTTTCTCTTTATCTCCACTGCAGTCTACATAATGCTTTCTGCCATCTGCTGGTAAAAGGTGAGTATCTGCCATGTAATGTGAAGGGACAACTTCCTGAAGTGTCTCCAACTGTTCAGTTAACTTATCTGTCATTTATATTTAAGCTTAGATTCACCGTAGGGTGATAATGTGCCTGAAGGACAATGCGTCTTTATCTCGGTTGTGCACGTTCAGTTCTGAGTTTCTGAATCATAAGATTTGTATCCTCACACAACCTGTTTTATAACATTTGAATTTGCAGAAAAGTCCATTTTTTCTACTGATAGTGTGTAAGGAGGAAGAAAAAAAACTATTGTTTTCTTAAAGAGACAGGGATGCAATCAGTCTTCCATTAAAAACAGTCTACGGGCGGCGTCAGATGTATTTGCGCAGTAAACGAGTTTCATTTGCGCATAGGGTTGCCACCTTTGTCACGAAAAAATACCGGCCATGGTAAACAAAGGGCGTGTTGGGGGCGTGGCTTATCACAGCATTTTTTTCCACTTTATCTCCTGGATCTCGTCCAGCGCTGTGCGCATATGCGGGATGCCATTCAGTGTGTTCTCGCGAGTAGATGACGTTTAGTGTGATTCACACATCATCTACTTGCGAGAACACACTGCAAACACTCGCATCGCATACAATCTACACATATATAATTATATACATGAGATACCCAGGTTACCCCAGCATGGTCCATATCACTATATACAGGAGATATACCTCCCCTGTAAATAGTGATGCTGATGTAAGGGAGATATGTCCTGTGCATAATTATATGTACAGCTGGTATAACCTATACCACCTAAACATACAAGATTACATGAAGTATATGGTGCATACCTTGTACCGCATGTACTGCTCCTCCGCTCTCCTTCTTGGGTCCTGATACTGTCACTGCAGAGCTGACCGGACATCCATCCCGACCCCCACACATCACACACACACAACTCCACTACATCCATCCTGATCCCCAGACATCACACACACAGCTCCGTTACATCCATCCTGATCCCCAGACATCACACACACAGCTCTGCTACATCCATCCTGATTCCCACACATCACACACAACTCTACTATATCCATTCTGATCCCCACACACATCACACACACAGCTCCACTACATCCATTCTGACCCCAACACACATCACACAGACAACTCCACTCACTCACTCAGTCCATCCATCCAGAACCCCACAGCTCCAACACACACACACACACAGCTCCATTACATCCACCTCACCCACACACATCACACACAAATAACCCACACACATCACACACACATCACCCACACACACATCACCCACACACACATCACCCACACACGTCACCCACACACGTCACCCACACACGTCACACATACACGTCACGCACATTACACACATCACACTCACACACACACACACCTGCAGAGTCCTACATTTACTTAGCCCCCCGGTGGTTATCTAATCCCTAACTCCTCCCACACAGGGTATCACATGACATGACAGGGTATTACATGACATGACATCATCGGAGGTCCTGGAAGCTGTCACTTCTGCAGGTCTGTATTTTCCCTGATGTCAGGACTGCCGGGGGAGAGTTAACCGGCGCTAGGGGGCAGTGCAGGCTCTGAAAATACCGGCCTGTAATAGGGCTGGTAACCAAGCCTTGCAGAAAAAATACTGGCCAGGCCGGTGGATTACCGGCCGGGTGGCAATCCTATTTGCACACATATGAATGCATTGCGGCGACTTCACATGGGTGTATTCCAAAATATGCTTGCTCCTACGCAATTTTCTTGCGCAGAGAACAAGTGTACTTTACACGCATGCCTTCGCAAATACTGTGCGTATTTGTGCAGGCACCGCTAGTTCACATGAGTGGGGGAATCACCTTGCTCTGATTTAAATGGCTATTAAGCCAAACACGGTGCCGTGTTTGGGGATATGCACCGCACACATACCTGCACATTTCCCATAGACCTCTATGGGCCTATTTTCTGAAATGCCACACCAAAAAGGCAGAGGGAGATTAGGGAGGTAAACAAGTGGCTCCAGAGTTGGTGTAGGAAAGAAGGGTTTGGATTCCTGGAGAACTGGGCTGACTTAGCTTAATAAGCAGTGTCAAGCAGCTGCTACCAAGGCAAAAAGGGATCATGGATGCATTAAAAAAGGTACAGGGGCACATGACAAGAATATTGTTCTTCCTCTTTACAAGTCACTGATCAGACCACACATGGACTATTGTGTACAGTTTTGGGGACTGGTACTCAAAAAGAACATATCAGAGCTTGAGCGAATTCAAAGGTTGGCAACTAAAGTAATAAATGGAATGGGCGGACTACAATACCCAGCGAGGTTATCAAAATTGGGATTATTCACTTTAGGAAAAAGATGACTGAGGGGCGACCTAATGACTATGTATAGGAAAGGAGGTTTCTACACCAACCTAGAAGGGGGATCTTTACTGTAAGAGCAGTGAGACTATTGAACTTTCTGCCTGAGGATGTGGTGATGGTGAATTCGATAGAGGAGTTTAAGAGGGGCCTAAATGTGTTATAATATAAATTTTATAGTCACTAATTACTTCAGAAGGGTCAGTGATCCAGGGATTATTCTGATTGCCAAACTTGGAGTCAGGGGGAATTTTTTTTCTCTTAAATGAGGAAAATTGGCTTCTACCTCATTGGGTTTTTTGCCTTCCTCCAAATCGACATGAAGGGGGGGGGGGGGGGGAGTCATAAGCTGAACTAGATGGGATATGTGTTTTTTCAGCTTAACATACTATGATACTATGTTACTATGTATTTTTGTTGTCTAAACTTAGGGTACATCTAATAGTCAGGTACGTTTTATACTCATAGTCCAAAAAATACAGTAATGTAAAAGTGCCAACAGCAGTACCTACCATGGATTTAACATCTACTAGCCAGAATGGAGCCCAGATACAATGAGCATCTCTCTCTGGAGGACCCAGTATGTTCATGCATAACATGGACAGTCCATTAATTTAATTCCCTGAGGTGTCGCTGCATTGAAACTGAACACTTGATATAGAATACTATAAAATGTTCCCATTGCAATTTATTTATGATTATTAAAATATTCAGCCCTCAACTATCCTATTTTTAATTCAGGGACACATTTAGGAAATGCATCCATCTATTTTCTAATGGTTGTTCTTTATAGTAACTACTGAGCACATAGCGTTTATGGTTCGGCTCCAGTATAACTGGTTATTAAAGTCATTTGTTATGCGCATCGTTAGCTTTCCAGCGATCATTCACTAGTCTGGATGTTTTGCTAATAATAACTTTAATTATAGCTATTTTGTTCTATTTCATTAGAAGACACCCAAAATGCTATAATATGGGTTATTTATAAATATATTAGAAGTATAAATCAGATGGTGAGATCACAGTAAACTGCACGGACTGCGTCTAATTGCTCAGGGAAGATTTGGTATTAACAATCCAATATTTTATCAGTAAATGTTGGTGTTTTTAATGATGTTGCTGTGTGCGGGCTCATTTACACTGCGGGGCCGTATGCACAGAGCCTGTAGGGATAAACCACTCTGTGTTCTGCTCTCGGGTGCATCTGGATCACGAGTTAGAACAGTTTCAGATTACTGTATTCGCGCACGGTTTTGCGCACGCATTGCGCAGGGAACAGAAGCCATTGATTTCAATAACTTCTCTCACATTATGCCTTTTTGCTGTTATCCTTCGCTCGTGTGAAAATAAGCGTGACATGCTCTGTTTTTGTATGCATTTGCGCACCTAAGGCATCGTAGGAGTCAATGGGGGCACGCAAATGTGCACTTGATCCCTGCAGAGTTGTGCAATGAACTGTGCAATTTCATGGTGAAATCAATAACACCTGGGACTAATTAGGCTGCAAAGCCTATTCAATCAAGGTGGGGTGTGTCCCACGCCAATGTGGACCGTCCCCAGGTGCAAAAAATACAGTAAAATGCGCAATAGCGCGACCTTCACCACCCCAAGCATTCGTGCGCTTATGGGTGTCTGAAGCCACCCCTTCAGAGATATTCTCCTCCTAGAAGAAACTCGAAGCTTGCATAGAGCTGCAATTCTCCCATGTGCATAAGTCATTAGGAATGGTTACCAAAAGTTATGGCTTCTTCAGACGGATGTATTTGCGCACACGTTTTTGCGTGCATAAATTGTACGTGAGGAATTTGCAGAGAATACAACACATTCATGTCAATGAGTTCGTTCTAATAAACATTTTGTGCGTGCACAAAAAATATTTTTCTGCGTATTTTCACACCAAGGACGCCCATAGAAGTCAATGGGAGGTGCGCACACAAAATACGGGATATGCAATATGCTATACAAACCCACCGGGAAAAGCACACACCAGGACCCTTCTTAATTTATAGACATTTTTATCAGGGACACCCCCCACCCATGTGAATATGCTGTGCCTACGCAAATATGTACAGTAAAGTACGCAGGCACGCACGCAAACAAGCCTCATTCACTGCACACATGGGTTGTGCTGAAGTGAGCATATTTGCACATATGTTTGTCTGAGGCCACCCTACAACACAGACAACATTTTTGCATGCGGAATATGCAGATATTGATTTCAATGGATGTGTTCACAGGGAAAAACATGCAGCGTGCTTTACTTTTGTGTGCATTTTAAAACTTCTGTACAGTATACAAAGTATCTCATACCATACTTATTGAAAAAATGAGCAAATATGGGATTGGCAAGGCAACTGTTAGGTGGATTCACAACTGGCTGAGTGATCGTACCCAAAGAGGGGTCATCAATGGCTGCACATCCAAGTGGCAGAATGTATCAAGCGGGGTACCACAAGGCTCTATCCTAGGCCCAGTGTTCAACATTTTTATAAATGATCTGGAGGAGGGAATTGATGGAAAACTGATCAGATTTGCAGATGACACAAAGCTAGGAGGATAGCTAACACTAGGGAAGAGAGAGTATTCAAAAGGATCTAGAAAAGCTTGAACAGTGGGCGGCGACTAACAGAATGGTATTTAACAATGAGAAATGCAAAGTCCTACATCTGGGCAAGAAAAATGAAACAAGCACATACAGAATGGGAGGAATTGGGATAAGCAGCAGCACATGTGAAAAAGACTTGGGTATACTAACAGATCATAGATAGAGATGAGTGAGCACACTCGTCCAAGCTTGATGCTCGCTCGAGCATTAGGGTACTCGAGATGCTCGTTACTCGAGACGAACACCACGCGGTACTCGAGTCAATTCCATTTCCTTCGCTGCATGTTTAGCGCTATTTTCTAGCCAATAAACACTTCCTGTTGTGATGTGCCAACCCTCTGCCCGCCAACAGCAGTGAGTGGCTGGGCCGATCAGGTGACCGCCGAGTACTTAAAGTGGTCCCGCCCGCGGCTCGCCTCAGATGCATGCTGGCAGTGGTTAGGGAAAGTTCTGCTGCTGATATAGGGATAGTGTAGGATCCTGTCTTCAAGAACCCCAACAGTCCTTTTTAGGGCTACTCCTCATCCTTACTGTTGTGGCTGGCTGGGAGCAGTAGTGCACCACTTTTTTTTAAGCATCGAGGGCTATGCAGGCCATTTCAGCTATACTGTTCTGTGTGCAGTGCATAAGGCAGAGTGTATGGACACAGCTACTTATATAGGCAAAGTTTTACAGTCCTGATCCTCTGTACAAGAACCCCAATGTTCCTTCTTAGGGCCACATCTCACTGTGTGCATTATAGTTGTGTCTGGCTGGGAGCAGTAGTGCAGCAATTTTTGTATTACGAATCTAGGCCGGTTCCCAGCCTTTCAGTAATAGCGTTCTCAGCCTGCAGTGCCGTACAACCAGCTCTCACCATAAAACGGCACTCTAACATTTCCTAGCCTACTGCAAAGTAGTTCAGCTATACTGTTCTGTGTGTGCTGTGCATAACGCAGAGTGTAAGGACACAGCTACTTATATAGGGAAAGCTATACAGTCATCCTCTGTGCAAGAACCCCAACAGTCCTTCTTAGGGCTACATCTGACCGTGTGCTTTACAGTTGTGGCTGGCTGGGAGCAGTAGTACACCAATTTTTGTATTATGCATCTAGGCCTGTTCACAGCCTTTCAGTTATAGCATTCTCAGCCTACAGTGCATTACACCAAGGTAATTTAACACCAAGCTATTTCAGCTCTGCCACTGTGTAGAGCATCTCAATACCCTTTCCTTGGGGGGGGTTGAGATAGCCACAGTTACCAGCACTATCCACTGGCTTTAGAGTCTTCTCCCACTCCATACAGCCTCTATTATCTACAAGTCTCTGAGAGCGGTAAATTACCCCTAGGTAACAGCGCAAGACAGTGGGTTAATTTTTTCAAGTCACAGCATAGAGCCTCCGCTATCTACAAGTCTCTGTGTGGTGAATTAGCCACAGTTGTCAGCGCTGTACAGTGGGGTAATTTATATCCTTAATCCGCCATGATGAGGAGTAGAGGTAAGGGTCGAAGACGTGGACACGGACGCGGGCGTCCAAGCGAGGGTGTGGGCACAGGCCGAGTTCCTGGGCGTGGTGAATCACAGCCGGCTGCTGAGGGTTTAGGAGAGAGGCTAGTTTCTGGCCTCCCCAGCTTCATATCACAATTTGCGGGTCCACGTGGTGGACCTTTATTACAAACAGAGCAGTGCGAGCAGGTCCTGTCGTGGATGGCAGAAAACGCGTCCAGCAATGTATCGACCACCCAATCTTCTACGCAGTCCACTAATTCCAGCCAAGGGACTGCAACTCTGAATCCTCTGGCTGATCCTCCTTCCTCCCAGCCTCCTCACTCCATGAAAATGACATATTCTGAGCAGTCAGACTCCCAGGAACTGTTCCTCTCTCACGTGAGAAATTTGTTGTGACCGATGCCCAACCTTTGGAAAGTTCCCGGAGTCCGGGTGATGAAGCTGGGGACTTCCGGCAACTGTCTCAAGAGCTTTTTGTGGATGAGGATGATGAGACACAGTTGTCTGTCAGTGAGGTAGTAGTAAGGGCAGTAAGTCCGAGGGAGGGGTGCACAGACGATTCAGAGGAAGAGTTGCTGGACGATGAGGTGACTGACCCCACCTGGTTTGCTAAGCCTACTGAGGACAGGGCTTCAGAGGGGGAAGCAAGTGCAGCAGCAGAACAGGTTGGAAGAGGCAGTGGAGTGTCCAGGGGTAGAGGCAGAGCCAGAGCAAAGAATCCCCCAACTGTTTCCCAAAGCACCCCCTTGCAGCAAGCCTCCGTGCAGAGGGCTAGGTGTTCAAAAGTGGGGATATTTTTTAGTGAGAGTGCGGACGACCGATAAACAGTGGTGTGCAACCTGTGTCTTACCAAGATCAGCCGGGGAGCCACCACTACCAGCCTCACCACCACAAGCATGCGCAGGCATATGATGGCCAAGCACCCCACAAGGTGTGACGAAGGACATTCACCGCCTCCAGATCACACCACTGCCTCTTTCCCTGTGCCACAACCTGGCACACAGATCCAATCCCCCTCCCAGGACGCAGGCACGAGCGTCTCCCGGCCTGCACCCACACCCTCACCTCCATCATCCTCCACTCCATCCAGCAATGTCTCTCAGCGCAGCGTTCAGCTGTCACTAACACAAGCGTTGGAGCGAAAGTTGAAATACGCCGCCACCCACCCGCATGCACAAGCTTTAATCATGCACATTGCCAAATTAATCAGCCCGGAGATGCTGCTGTACAGGCTTGTGGAAACGAAGGCTTTCAAAAACATGATGGCAGCAGCGGTCCCACGCTACTCGGTCCCCAGTCGCCGCTATATTTCCCGGTGTGCCGTCTCCGCCCTACACCAGCACATCTCCCGCAACATAAATTGTGCCTTCACCAATGCGGTTACTGGGAAGGTCCACTTAACCACGGACACGTGGACAAGTACTGGCGGGCAGGGCCACTATATCTCCCTGACGGCACATTGGGTGAACTTGGTGGAGGCTGGGACCGAGTCAGAGCCTGGGACCGCTCACATCCTACCCACACCCAGAATAGTGGGTCCTACCTCGGTGCTGGTATCTGCGGCGTTTTATGCCACCTCCCACAAATCCTCCCCCTTCTCCTCTGCCACGTCTACCTCTCAGTTAAGAAGTGTGAGCACGTCACCAGCAGTCGGTAGCGCGCGGCGCAGCAGCACAACGGTGGGCAAGCGTCAGCAAGCCGTGCTGAAACTAATTAGCTTTGGTGACAAGAGGCACACGGCCCCCAAACTGTTGCAGAGTCTGACAGAGGGTGGTTCAGCGGTTTCTGAAAAACTACCCCCACTTGTCTGACCTGCTCGGCAAGGTGCGCTGCGTCTGTGCACAATTCTGCAAGTCCACTACGGACGCTGCCACCCTGAGGACCCTGCAACACCAGTTTCAATTTCTGTGTGATGTGCCCACACCCTGGAATTCTACGCTGCACATGTTGGCCAGGCTGTACGAGCAATAGTGGAATACCAGCTACAACATGGGCGGCGGAGTGGTAGTCAGCCTCTGCAATTCTTTACTGAGGAGTGGGCATGGATGGCAGATATCTGCCAGGTCCTCGGAAACTGAGGAGTCTACCCAAATGGTGAGCGGCGATGCGGCCATCATTAGCGTTACCATCCCGCTGCTTTGCTTGCTGAGAACTTTGCTGCTAAGCATAAAGGCTGACGCTTTGCGGTTGGAACAGGAGACAGGGGATGACAGTATGTCGCTTGATAGCCAGACCACCCTCATGTCTATATCTCAGTGCGTTTTGAAGGAGGAGGGGGAGCAGGAGGAGGGAGAAGAGCCTGTTGGCCACACTGCAGAGGGTACCTATGCTGCTTGCCTCTCATCTGTTCAGCGTGTATGGGCTGAAGAGGAGGAGGATCCTGAAAGTCATCCTCCTAGTGAGGACAGCGATGTGTTGTGTACTGGGACCCTTGCACACATGGCTGACTTCATGTTAGGCTGCCTTTCCCATGACCCTCGCGTTAGACACATTCTGGCCAACATGAATTACTGGGTGTATACTCTTCTCGACCCACGGTATAAGGAGAACCTGTCAACTCTCATTCCTGAAGAGGAAAGGGGTACGAGAGTGATGCAATACCACAGGGACCTGGTGGGAAAAGTGATGCTAAAGTTCTGACAGTGCTAGTGGCAGAAAACGCAGTTCAGAGGGCCAACTAGTATGGGAGGTGTGGGCATCAGGCAGCATGTCCAGCGCAGGCAGGGGAACACTGTCCAAGGTCTTTGCCAGTTTTATGGCTCCCCAGCAAGACTGTGTCACCACTCCCCAGTCAAGGCTGAGTTGGAGGGAGTACTGTAAAAAGATGGTGAGAGAGTACGTAGCCGATCATACCACTGTCCTCCGTGATGCCTCTGCCCCATACAACTATTGGGTGTCAAAGCTGGACACGTGGCACGAACCTGCACTGTACGCCCTGGAGGTGCTGGCCTGCCCTGCCGCTAGCATCTTGTCAGAGAGGGTGTTTAGTGCAGCTAAGCATACCCGCCTGTCAACTGCCAGCGCTGACATGCTTACACTCAAAGATGAGGAAAGGCTGGATTTCCCCAGACTTCTCTTCTCCACTGGCGGGAAGCAGCGGAACCTAATGATTCTTTTCGCTGCAACAGGAGAAAAATGCATCCTCTATCACCAACAAAAAAGAGGAACTAGCTTTGTCAATCACTCTCAGATATTATTACTCCTCCTCCTCCTACTCCTCCTCCTAAAACAGCATGTCATCAAGCTGAACTGCCAATTTTTCTGCGGCCCAAAAGGCTCTGTTTAAAAGTTTTTTACAATTTTTCAAAGTTTCAAAAGTTTTATACTTTAACTGCAACCAATTTTTTCGGAGGGCTGCTTCCAGGCTCTGTTACAAATTAAGCAACATCGAGCTATATCTTTAAAAAATGTTTATGGGTTTCACCTGCCCTTGCGGTCGAGCAATTTTTCAGGAGTACACTTGTACTCTTGGTACACCAATTTTTCAGGCCCTTGCCTACACTGTTATCTAACTAATTTTTCCGGCCTATGCCTACGCTCTTGGTAACCAAATTTTTTCAGTTGTTTGCCTATATTCTTGGTACACCAATGTTTCAGGGGTTCGCCTATACTCTTGCTACTGAAATGTTACAGGGGTCCGCATATACTCTTGCTACATAAATGTTACAGGTGTCTGCATATACTCTTGCTACATAAATGTTGCAGGGGTCCGTCTATACACTTGCTACAGAAATGTTACTGGGGTCCGCCTATACTATTGCTACATAACATAAATGTTACAGGGGTCCGCATATACTCTTGCTACATAAATGTTACTGTGGTCCGCATATACTCTTGCTACAGAAATGTTACAGGGGTCCGCATATACTCTTGCTACATAAATGTTACAGGGGCTGCCTATACTATTGCTACATAAATGTTACAGGGGTCCGCATATACTCTTGCTACATAAATGTTACAGGGGCTGCCTATACTATTGCTACATAAATGTTCCGGGGGTCCGCATATACTCTTGCTACAGAAACGTTACTGGGGTCCGCATATACTCTTGCTACATAAATGTTACTGGGGTCCGCCTATACAGTTGCTAATGAAAGGTTTAAGGGGTTCACCGATACTCTTGCTACAGAAATGTTACTAGGGTCCGCATATACTCCTGCTACATAAATGTTACAGGGGTCTGCATATACTCTTGCTACATAAATGTTACAAGGGTCCACCTATACACTTGCTACAGAAATGTTACAGGGGTCCGCATATACTCTTGCTACATAAATGTTACTAGAGTCCGTCTATACACTTGCTACCTAAAGGTTACTGGGGTCCGCCTACACTCTTGCTACATAAATGTTACTGGAGTCCGCCTATACACTTGCTAATGAAAGGTTTGAGGGGTTCACCGATACTCTTGGTACAGAAATGTTACTGGGGTCCGCCTATACACTTGCTAATGAAAGGTTTAAGGGGTTCACCGATACTCTTGCTACATAAATGTTACTAGGGTCCGCATTTACACTTGCTACATAAATGTTACTGGGGTCCGCCTACACACTTGCTAATGAAAGGTTTGAGGGGTTCACCAATACTCTTGCTACATAAATGTTACTGGGGTCCGCCTACACACTTGCTAATGAAAGGTTTGAGGGGTTCACCGATACTCTTGCTACAGAAATGTTACCAGGGTCCGCATATACTCTTGCTACATAAATTTTACTGGGGTCCGCATATACTCTTGCTACATAAATGTTACTGGGGTATGCTTATACACTTGCTACAGAAATGTTACTGAGGTCCGCCTATACTATTGCTACATAAATGTTACTGGGGTCCGCATATACTCTTGCTACATAAATGTTACTGGGGTCCGCATATACTCGTGCTACATAAATGTTACTGGGGTATGCTTATACACTTGCTACAGAAATGTTACTGAGGTCCGCCTATACTCTTGCTACATAAATGTTTCTTGGGTCCGCCTTTACACCTGCTAATAAAAAGGTTTAAGGGGTTCACTAATACTCTTGCTACAGAAAGGTTACTGGGGTCCGCCTATACTCTTGCTACATAAATGTTACTGGGGTCCGCCTATACACTTGCTAATGAAAGGTTTGAGGGGTTCACCGATACTCTTGCTACATAAATGTTACTGGGGTCCGCATTTACACTTGCTACATAAATGTTACTGGGGTCCGCCTATACACTTGCTAATGCTAAAGGTTTAAGGGGTTCACCGATACTCTTGCTACAGAAATGTTACTGGGGTCCGCATATACTCTGGCTACATAAATGTTACTGGGGTCCGCCTATACACTTGCTACTGAAAGGTTTGAGGGGTTCACCAATACTCTTGCTACATAAATGTTACTGGGGTCCGCCTATACTATTGCTGCATAAATGTTACAAGGGTCTGCATATACTCTTGCTATAGAAACGTTACTGGGGTCCGCATATACTCTTGCTACATAAATGTTACTGGGGTCTGCCTACACACTTGCTAATGAAAGGTTTGAGGGGTTCACCGATACTCTTGCTACAGAAATGTTACCAGGGTCCGCATATACTCTTGCTACATAAATTTTACTGGGGTCCGCATATACTCTTGCTACATAAGTGTTACTGGGGTATGCTTATACACTTGCTACAGAAATGTTACAGGGGTCCGCATATACTCTTGCTACATTAATGTTACTGGGGTCCGCCCATACACTTGCTACTGAAATGTTACTGGGGTCGGCCTATACTATTGCTACATAAATGTTACAAGGGTCAGCATATACTATTGCTACAGAAACGTTACTGGTGTCTGCCTATACTCTTGCTACATAAATGTTACAGGGGTCCACCAATACACTTGCTAATGAAAGGTTTGAGGGGTTCACCGATACTCTTGCTACAGAAATGTTACTGGGGTCCGCATATCCTCTTGCTACATAAATGTTACTGGGGTCCGCATATACTCTTGCTACATAAATGTTACTGGGGTCTGCCTATACACTTGCTAATGAAAGGTTTGAGGGGTTCACCGATACTCTTGCTACATAAATGTTACTAGGGTCCGCATATACTCTTGCTACATAAATGTTATAGGGGTCCGCCCATACACTTGCTACAGAAATGTTACTGTGGTCCGCATATACTCTTGCTACGTAAATGTCACTGGGGCCCGCATATACTCTTGCTACATAAATGTTACTGGGGTCTGCCTATACTCTTGCTACATAAATGTTACTGGGGTCCGCCTATACACTTGCTACAGAAATGTTACTGGGGTCTGCCCATACTATTGCTACATAAATGTTACAGGTGTCCGCATATACTCTGGCTACATAAATGTTATTGGGGTCCACCTATTCACTTGCTACTGAAAGGTTTGAGGGGTTCGCCTATACTCTTGCAACAGAAAAGTTTCAGGGGTCCGCTTATGCTGTGGGTGCACAAAGGTTTCCCATAGCGGTGTTCAGCTGTCTGACACATACACAGGATGAAGTGTGTGGGGACACATGGATTTCCCATAGCTATGTAACTCACGGCACCTTGGGTCACACAAGGTGAAGGCTGGGACCGAGTCTGACCCAGGGCCTGCTCACATACTTCCCACACAGAGTATTGCGGGTCCTACCTCGGTCATGGTTTCTCGGCCTTGTTATGCCACCTCCTCCTCCTGCTTGGGGTCTGGGGATCAGCGCTGGGCAACATGTATTTGCTCTTGTGTTACCACAGTTATCTGAGACAGTGGTTTGGGCCACACAAAAGGAGCATTACTGAATTTATTCGACATTCACAGCTGTACTAGCATCTGAGTCTGCTTTAGGCCCACAATTACTGAGGCTGTGGGCAGAGGCTGAGGTCTTGGGGGAAGAACCAACTGTGCATGTGGAACTTCTTGGTGGTTCATCCAGTCTTTGGAGCGATGAAAGCAACCGTAACTGATTTAATGAGACATTCACAGCTGTACTAGCATCCGAGTTCACTTTACGCCCACGATTACTGAGGGTGTGGGCACAGGCCAAAGTCCAGGGGGGGGGGGGCAACTGTGCCAGGTTTTGCCTGTGGAACTTCTTGGTGGTTTATCCAGTCTTTGAAATGATGAAAGCAACGAGTTCACTTTACGCCCACGATTACTGAGGGTGTGGGCACAGGCCAAAGTCCAGGGGGGGGGGGGCAACTGTGCCAGGTTTTGCCTGTGGAACTTCTTGGTGGTTTATCCAGTCTTTGAAATGATGAAAGCAACGTAACTGATTTAATGAGATGCTCACAGCTGTACTAGCGTCCCAGTCCGCTTTATGCCCATGATTGCTGAGGGTGTGAGCCGACGCCAAGGTCCTTGGTGGCGTGAAACTCTGCCATGTTTGGCCACTCTCTTTTGTTCCTGTTTAATACTGTCCCTGGGTTGCAGAGGCTTGCCTATGCTGTGGCTGCACAAAGACTTCCCATTGCGTTGTTTCACTTTTCTTGCACAAATACACTGACTGACTTGGCTAGGGTGCAGACTGTTTTCCCATTGCGGTGCTTTACCTATCTGGCACAAATACACTGACTGACTAGGGCAGAAGTGTGGGCCGAGGTCCTGGACAGGATGAAACTGCCATGTTTGGGCACTCTGATATGGGCTCGCCTATGCTGTGGGTGCACAAAGATTTCCCATTGTGATGTTTTACCTATCTGGCACAAATACACTGACTGACTTGGGTAGGGCGCAGAAGGCTTCCCCCATTCAGCTATCTGACACCTACACACAATGAAGTGTGTGGGGAACATGGAGTTCCCATTGCTATGTAACTTGCGGCACCTTGGGCCACACAAGGTGGAGGCTGTGACCAAGCCTGACCCTGGGCCCACTCACATGCTTCCCACACAGAGTATTGCAGGGTTCTTGGTCATTCTTTCTCGGGCTTATCATGCCACCTCCTCCTCCTGCTTGGGGTCTTGGGATCAGCTTTGCTCGGCATGTATTATCTCTCGTGCTACAAATTACCAGTTATCCGAGATACTGGATTGGAGCATTCACAGGAATCGTAACTGATTTCATGAGACTTTCACATGGTCACTGTATACGTGTGGTGGCTACTTTTGTGACACCTCCGGCTTCAAACCAATCTTTGGTGTTAGTATACGCTTCTGCATTGTGGAGATGTGTAGAAGTGCTGGCACCTGAGTCCTCTTTATGCCCACGATTGCGGCTCCTGACAATTTTGTGATGGAGGTGGCATGGGATTGGAATGATGATCTTACATCAATTTATCATCAATTGTAATCAGCATTGTGGGCTATCGCCCATACTTTCAAAGAGGGTCGCTGCCTGGCCCTGCCAACCCTCTGCAGTGTGTGTCTCCAGCTCCTCCTCATCGCAGACGCACTTATAAATCGACATGAGGGTGGTGTGGCTATGAAGTGAGCGTGTGGTATAAGGGCAGCTGAATGCTGCGCAGGGAAAATTTTGTGTGCGCTGTGGACGCAGGGTCGTGCGGGGGGTTGGACAGCAATGCCAGCATGTAACCCAGGAGAAAAGGCAGCGGTGTCACCCGCAGGCATTGATTGTCCTTGGTTGCAGCTAGTGTGGTGCTTAGCTAAGATGTGCCAGCGCGTGTGCCTTGCTAATGAGGGTCTGTCCCAAGTAAATAGTTAGGGGGGTGACTGCCAGGCTCTTGTCCCCATTTTGGCTTAATAGTGGGACCTGGGAGCCTCAGATGCAGCCATGCATGCTGCCCCTGCTGTTCCCTATCCATTTCGGTGGTGTTTCCATGACTTTCTGATGTTTTCAGGTGTTTCACAAATCAACCCCTATGCGAAGCATCAGTCCCATACAAAAATGCTCGAGTCGCCCATTGACTTCAATGGGGGTCGTTACTCGAAACGAGCTCTCGAGCATTACGAAACGTTTGACTTGAGTACCGAGCACCCAAGCATTTTGGTGCTCGCTCATCGCTAATCATAGACTAAACATGAGTCAACAATGTGATGCAGCAGCCAAAAAGGCAAACACAATTCTGGGATATATTAAGAGAAGCATAGAGTCTAGATCACATGAGGTAATTATTCCACTCTTCCTTAGTCAGACCTCATCTAGAATACTGTGTCCAGTTCTGGGCACCCCAGTTTAGAAAAGACAAAGACAAACTGGAGCAAGTTCAGAGAAGAGTTACCAAAATGGTGAGCGGTCTGCAAATCATGTCCTATGAAGAACAGGTAAAGGATCTGGGAATGTTTAGCTTGCAAAACAGAAGGCTGAGAGGAGACTTAATAGCTGTCTACAAATATCTGAAGGGCTGTCACAGTGCAGAGGGATCAGCCTTTCAGTTCTCCTTCAATGGAAGTGTTCGAACAAAGGCTGGACAAATATCTGTCTGGGGTGATTTAGTGATCCCGCACTGAGCAGGGGGTTGGACCAGATGACCCTGGAGGTCCCTTCCAACTCTACCATTCTATGAGTCACTGTGGTAAATTTGGTGCTTGTTCTGCCCGCCTAGTCCAGTTTTAATCTGTCTAAATTTATCACAATAATAATAAATCTCCACAATTTGTGACATTCTTCTTGTTCCTTCTATACGGTCATTGGAAGATTTTGAGCAGGCAACTTGCTATCCACATGAACATTAGATTGCAGATATCCATTGGATCCCAAAGAATTGCTGAACTTTGTTTTAACTGTTTTTCTTGATTCAAGTACCCAGCCTGTACTGCAAAAATCTGTGCATATAGTTATATTTCTTATGGAAACAACAAGCAAACTGTTATCTTTCTAACAAGATGGAATGGATCTTATTTAATAGGTGTTGGTGGGAAATAAAGTATATTCTGGATGCTGGAAAATATGGTGGACAATTTTTTCAACATAAACCATATTTCTCATGCACCATATTTAATTGATTTCCTATTCTGTTCCAACAGAGTGCTTCTCTGGAGACAACGATCATGTGTTGGCAGTCCGGGAGAAGAGGATCGGGAAACCCAGATTCATTTACAGTCATGTACAAAGTATTGAAAAGAGTATTGATCTAGAAAGACAGAAAATGCCTGAACACAATTTTCATTCTCCAACCCACTTAAAAATCAGTAAATATATTGCCCCCATGTATGTAAAATCAGCTTTCCCACGATCAACCCACAACCAAGCACTCAATCTATTGGCTTCAGAGGATCAAGATGTTGAAATAGAAAATCTTCCTGTTCCACAATCAAGTGTAATTTTAGTGGTAAGTGTATTAACATTGATGTATTGTTTGTCTAACTTAAGGCTCTTTTACATGGGCTGATATCTAACTTAAGGCTCTTTTACGAATATTCACCCAAACATTTGTCGGTCCATCTAAATAAATAGTGATTAGAGATGAGCGAACGTGTTCGGCCCCGCCCCTTTTCGCCCGAACACCGAACTTTGCGAGGACTTCCGTGCTCGGGCGAAAAAAGTTCGGGGGTCGCCGTGGCAGCGCGGGGGGGTGCGGCGGGGAGTGGGGGGGAGAGGGAGAGAGAGAGGGCTCCCCCCTGTTCCCCGCTGCTGCCGCCCGCGCCGCCGCACCTCTCCCCGCCCCCCGAATCTTTACGCGCGAACACTGAAGTCCTCGGAAAAGCCGGTGTTCGGGTGCGTAAGTCCTCGTTAAGAACACGTTCGCTCATCTCTAATAGTGATCATGCAACGAACAAGCATATTCTTTTATGCAGGGATAAAATACTTGCTTGTCGACAGCACATCTACCCATGTAAATAGCAGGGTTTGCTGTTGGCATATGCAATCTGTGCGGTAATAGAAGTATAATAGCAATGATCATTGATCCCCATATTTGTGATTAACTACCTATGTAAAACGTTTAATGACCGTCAATCAACAGGTGATTTGTTGATTGGCGCTCATTACAAGGGGCAAGGTTGTGTAAGAGGAAAAATAAAAAATAAATCTTGTTACTTGTATAGTGCCAACTTATTCCGCAGCGCTTTCAGGTAATTTATTATACCTTACCAAGCTGGGTACTCATTTTACCAACCTTAGAAGGATGGAAGGCTGAGTCAACCTTGAGGTGGCTACCTGAACCAAGCGGGGATTGAACTTGTGACCTTCAGGGGGTAAGCAAGTGCTTAGGACTGCATTTCTGCTGCCTTAGCTCTCTGCACCATGCGAGGCTCTAAGAGGAGCCTAGAAAGGCCAAAAACCAGTCAACTATTTTGAAAGTGGATATCTGCAGTAGTGTTCTACTTTAGACAACCACTTTCCATATGCTCTACTAGGGTTCATAGATAGAAAAGATTGAAACACCAACTCAGGCGTCCCATCTAATAGTCAGAGCCACTCCAAAGAGCTTCTCACTAGCTGAAGGACCTATAGGAGAAATGGTAATTTTCTCCTAAAGCCATCCACAATAGCTGGGAGCATAACATCTAGTCATACATATTTCCATGGTAAAAATTGTCATACATATGTACATAATTGCTAGCATTTACTGAGAAACAAAAGCTATCCAGAAAGTGACAGTGTGGCCAAAAATGCTAGCTGCTAAGAACAATGAATTATATTTTAAAGGCAAAAAATGATTTCCCAACTCCAAATATGACAGATTACATCCTGTAATCAACAAATCATCAGACTAATAACACCGTGTTATAAAGGTATATTTTCCCGCATAAAAAACAGTGTTCTTACATATATTCAGGGTGCGGAATCCAAATACAGAACCAAAATTGTCTGCCAGGCAAGATAATGAAGTTACAGACAGCATAAGGGCTTAATCACACGGGCGCACTGCAGATGCAGACATATCTTTGCGGCGCCGGAAGAAAGAACATGTGGCCGGCTCCATTGCCGGTCATGTGTTCTTTCTTCCGTCGTAATGGAGAGACGTCCGTCCTGAAGTGCTGCCGTCTTCTTCGTGCAGGAACACGGGCGCCGATGCGCCCGTGTGACTAAGCCCTACGAAAGTAGGATGCTCAGTATTGCTCAATTTTGTTACAGTATATTGACCATTAAAACTATGGGCCTCATTCATCAAAATTGTCTAACAGTATGTCCTGGAGAGATGCAGTGACTTATCAGATGACCATGGTGAAAGATTTCACCAGGACATACATGCAATTGAAAAATGGTATAAGTAAAAGTGGATGCCCGTAACGCTGGCTGATTACTGCTGGAATATTTCAAGGGAGAACACTGATATACATAGAAGAAATAAGTGACTTATGCCAACATTGCACCTAATGTGCCATATTTTCATGCAACTTATGGACGTTCTTTGTTATTATACATCTGCCACCTGGCGATCTTATGTCATACTTATAACTATATGTTACCCTATTCAGGATTTACTACATATAATTACATTTATAAAACATATTTAACTGCAATTATATCTACACTTCTTTATTCTACTGCTATGGTTATTGTCTGTAAATCTGTTCCTGACAGTCAAATTTGGAATCCGCACCCAAAACTCTGTTGTCCAGAAAAAAATAAAAAACTTTTTTTCTGCAACACAGTAATTTATGACAAAAAAATAAAACTTTAGGATTTTTCTTCCTACAGATCATTGGTTGTAGTCTAACCAACACCCCTAGTTTTGCCTCTGAAATACATTCTTCTTACAGAATCAGTGGAAGCAGTGTCAGTAAACGCCAGTAGATTCCCTTTCCTAGATTTTGTTTTAATGTGCTAGGAAGAGAGAAATGGCTGATATTTTGACACTCCATTGCTTTAGATCAATGTATAGAGCTGCCCCCGAGAATCCTCTTTTCATGCCTAATTTTACCTAATGTCCATTAAAAATTGAAAAGAGTAAAAAACGAGATCTAAAGAAAGTCTGTCAGGAAGAAAGTCTGTTCTCAACCCATTACAATTTTATTAAACTTAGAGGTCATGCCCACAGCAGTCGTGGGATAAGCCCGCGGTTTTACGCCACGGGATTGTAAACAAACCACGGCCGCTGCTGATCGCCCAATATCGCATGTTTTTCCGCGGTCCCCATCAGCTATATTGATGGAGACCTCCCGCAGCATAAATCCGCGGGAAATAGAACATGCCATGTTTTTTTTTTTTTAGTGCTCATGTAAATCCGCGGTAAAATAACGCATGCCGGCATTGGCTGGCAGAAAAGCAATTAGGTTCAATAGAACCTGACAGCTGCGTTATTCCGCCATGGATTTACGCCGCGGGAACCTGGTACAAATTGGTTCGTGAGCATTAGCCCTAAAGGTAAAATGTAATGTAAAACATAGTTGCAATTACTGCTGCATATTATGTACAATAAACGCTTGGTTTGTATTAACAAACTCATCGATGATGTTGTGAATGAAGGCACATGAGGATTGTTAGTTTGACACATATGTTGGTATTATGCACATACGTAATATACCACAGTAGCGTTACTGTATTCATTTATATTCTAAGGAGTGTTGAGCGAACTTTACAAAAAGTTCAGTTTGGTCCAAATTAGTTTGAACTGAATTGAAACATCACCAATACCCCTAAAACTAGTGTGCAACACTGTCTAAGAGCCATAAAAGTTAGTGAAGAAGAAAAAGATGAAGCAAAGGAAGAGGGGGAAGAAAAAGAAGAGAGGCAAAACAGAAAGGAAGAGGAAGAAGGAAAAGGCAGAGAAAGAGGAGGAAGGAAAAGAAGAAAAGGAAGAGGAAAAAGCAATAGAAAGAGAAAAAGGAGGAATAGAAAGAGGAAGAAGGTGTTCCTTTTCCCTCTTCCTCGTCTTCCCCTTTCTGTTCTTCCTCTTCTTCTTTTTCTGGTTTTGGGCAAGACAAACCACCCAAGGTTCGGATTTGCCAACCAAAGTTCAACCCGAAACAAGATTCTACTGTTTTGGTTTGTTCAACACTAATTCTAAGGATTAATCTTCTTGAAACCTAAAAATGCAGGTTTAGCGGCCGTTAAATCTTTCAGACAGCTGTACAGGAGCTGCATGTTTAGTACCAAGAGCGAGATCAGATCTAGTCAGGAACATTTTTTCCAAAGACTTTGTTTGTGAAAGGTTTTCCTGCTTTGTTCTGATGGAATCCAATCCATATTCATATTATGTCTGTTTGAAAGTGTATCTCTTCTAGGGATCCAGGATCTAAGATAAGGTAGTTTATTTGGCAGGGTCTGCATTCCACAACATGGCATCAGTTATGGCATGCTTGCTTTTTTCTGCCTTTGGCATGATTAGAGATGTAGCATTAGTAGACAGTAAAGCATACTACAGCTGCCGTATATAAACAGAAGGAATAATGAGAGTACAGTGGAAGTATCATGCATTAATTAGCAGCTCTATTTCAGCAGTTTTCTGGATATTTAATTAAAACGCCAGGCTTCAATATCACAATTTACCATCATTATTCATTCAAAATGATATTAACCCATTTCCAAACAAGGATTAATTAGCTGTGGCATATTGAAGCTTTTTGCGTTATATTCTTGGGAATCTAAGTTTAGTTAATATTTAATTTCAGACTCAAAACTCTTGTGGATTACATGCTTGATGTATCCCTAATAATTGTAATTGTTGAGGTACTAATATAGATTTGTGGAAAATCTAAAAATAATATGGAAGTTGAAGCATTACTTTATAAAGCATTTGGAATCACAGTTCAAATAATGCACTACAAGACTGGAGAAATCTCCACACTGGTTCTAGCATAATCTGGGAACCAACCAGAACCAGACATTGTAGTACATTGCTTGTCTATTCACCTATTGCTTCCTATTGATGGTGTGATTTGCATGTGCAATGGAGATAGTAGAGTTTGCAGAAAAGTAGATATGTTCTATATAGCAATAGAGTGAGCTCTCAAACTCAAGCATTTACACTGTTTGGTATAGTATTATACCCCCAGCATGCTTTCCATAGATGCCACCAAGAGTGTAGGCTATAAAGTGTGTGCCAAACCATTGAGGTTGACTGAGGATAAAAAATATAAAGTAGACATAACACTTTCTGTAGAAGTGGGAGCAGCTAGTCTGAAGGTGGCTACAGTCCATAACCCACACCTGAATGCGCTACAGTAAAGTAAGGGGGACTTGATGGTATGTGCTGATCTCTGCTCACAGTGTAGTGTGGTGCAGGTCCCCCAGTGGAAAGGAGCTCCAGGAGTCAAAAAGGGGTTAACAGCAAAGCTTACTTATTGAAGCTTCAGGCAAACCAAGTGACTTTCCATACAGGTTATTTCCATACATCTGTGCTCACAGTTGGTAACTGGAGATACTGCTGGTCCTGGGAAGAATACTACAGCATTGTATCTGGCACCTATCTCCTTCCTCAGACGCAGGGATGAGGCTGTATATGACTGTCCCTCAACCAGCTAGGTGCACTTCTTCTTACACCTAGTGTGCTTGCCTAACCCAACGATTCTGGAACTGAAGAAGGGTATTTATAAACTTCTGGGTACTACCAGCAGCATAGAGCTGATTGAGAGGCTGGGCAATAAGTAATACTCTAATATAGTAATCACTAGGTAATACTGCAGATCCAAGGCTACTCTATCATTCTGTCTTATCTTTATGATCCTCCAATTACCAACTGTACTTTAAACATCTAATCAGTCCATTTAACAGGAAAAACAACATAGTCTATGTAAATGTGTTTACATTAAAGGAGTTGTAGCAAGATAGACTTCTATCACCTATGCATAGTCTCATTGCTGAGAACGGGGTCCCGTGTACTTCTCTTCTGCCACTGTGGGAAATACAGCAAGCTCCATTCATTTTCAATGGGACTGCTGGAGATAGCCGAATACAAGCACTTGACTATTTCCGTCAGCCCCATTGAAATAAATGGAGCAGTGGCCACACATGCTTGACCATCATTCCATTCAATCTGATGTGACTGCTGGTGAGAAAAGTCACCCCGCAGTTATATAAGAAGGGGGTGCAGAACCCCCAGTCTCAGGATTGGTGGGGGTCTCAGTGGTGTAATGCCCACCGATCAGTCTTTTATCACCTATCCAGAGTCTATCTTGGTACAACCCCTTTAAAGGGGGCAGAGTGGACAGCAGGAGCCAGTCAACTGTGCCCTGTGGGCCGAAGGAGGGTGAGTATTAGAGATGAGCGAACGTACTCGGTAAGGGCGATTTCGCAATCGAGCACCGCGATTTTCGAGTACTTCACTATGCGGGTGAAAAGTACTCGGGTGCGCTGTGGGTGAGCGGGGGGTTGCAGCAGGGAGTGGGGGGGAGAGGGAGAGAGAGAGGGCTCCCCCTGTTCCCCGATGCTACCCCCCACTCTCCTCTGCAACCCCCCGCCCCACAGCGCACCCGAGTACTTTTCACCCGAGTAGTGAAGTACTCGAAAATCGCAGTGCTCGATTGCGAAATCGCCCTTACCGAGTACATTCGCTCATCTCTAGTGAGTATGCTTTATTTTTCTATTTTAAAGGGGTTTTCCAGGGAAATACTACTGATGACTATCCTCAGGATAGGTCATCAATAGTTGATCGGCCGGGGTCCATGCCGTCAGCACTGCAAATATACAGAGGTCGGAGCCGAAGCAGCAGTAGTCTCCGTGCCATCCTTGGTGTAGTGGCTGGCGCTTGTAACTGCAGGCACGGCTCCCATTGTTTTCAATGAGAGCCGTGCCTGCAGGTACAAGCGTCACCCACTATATGGAGGTCGTCACCGAGGCTTCCACTCTAACCTCTGTGTATTTGCGGCGCTGACAGCATGCGCACGCTCAGCTGATCAGTCAGGGCCCCAAGCGATGGACTCCTGACGATCAACTATTGATGACCTATCCTAAGGACAGGTCATCAATAGTATTTCCCTGGAAAACCCCTTTAACTCACAGACAGGCGTTACATTTTCTTAACTTGAAACCACACAACCCCTTTATTAACTGCTGACAAGTATCATGTCCTAAAGTGTCTTTTCTATGATGTGACTACTGTTATAACAACCTCTTTGCTCTGTTATTGATATTAAAGGAGATGTCTCGAGGAAGCAGTGATTTTTTTTTTTTGCCCAGTCCCCCTAATTAAACATACATTACTAATTACCCCTGTAAATGACTTTCCTAGCTGGTTTGTACTTACCGTTCCAGCGTTTCAGCAACTTATAAAAGTTTCCCCAAGATGGCCGCCGGCTCTTTCCCCGTCGCTCGCTGCAGCCCGACGTGCGCGCTCCCGAGACGCTGCCAGCTGTGTCTCCATGGCAACCGGACGCCCCGCAGCCGCCGACCAGTCACCCATCGCCAGGCAGCAGGTAACCGGCGCTAGCCCCCGGCTCCCCAGTGCTACGCTCCCGGCTCCCCAGCGCTAGACCCTCAGCCCAGGTGAAGGCCCCGGAGCCCAGCGCTAGGTTCCGGAGCCCAGCGCTAGGTTCCGGAGCCCAGGTGAAGGCCCCGGAGCCCAGCGCTAGGTTCCGGAGCCCAGCGCTAGGTTCCGGAGCCCAGCGCTAGGTTCCGGAGCTCAGCGCTAGGTTCCGGAGCCCAGCGCTAGGTTCCGGATCCCAGGTGAAGGCCCCGGAGCCCAGCGCTGGGCTCCGGGGCCTTCACCTGTCAGTGAACATCACCCCCGACCCATCACTTACCCCCCTGGCCCAGCGCTAGTTCCCCCGGCCTAGCGACAGCCCCCCCATCGCAGCGACAGCCCCCCCCCCGGCCTAGCGACAGCCCCCCCATCGCAGCGGCAGCCCCCCCCATCGCAGCGACAGCGACGACAGCCCCCCCAGCGCAGCGGCAGCCCCCCCGGCCCATCACTTACCTGGACGGCAGGACAGCTGGACGGCAGGACAGCTGGGCGGCTTCTCCGGACAGCTGGGTGGCTCTGCACCTTCCTCTAACAGAGGATGGTACAGAATGGCCGCTCCAGCGCGCTCCCGAGCAGTGACAGCTCATCTGCGCATGCGCAGAAGAGCTGTAGCGGGGAGCACACTGAAGCGGCTCGTGCTGAAAGGAGAAGACCGGACTGCGCGAGCGCATCTAAAAAAGCAAGCTGCCAGCGAATTTAGACGGAACCATGGAGACGAGGACGCTAGCAACGGAGCAGGTAAGTGAAATAACTTCTGTATGGCTCATATTTAATGCACGATGTATATTACAAAGTGCATTAATATGGCCATACGGAAGTGTATACCCCCACTTGGTTTCGCGAGACCACCCCTTTAAGTGCTAAAATCTTCATTTGCTTTCCTTATTCAGATATTACATATTTACAATATTAGTTTCAACAATTCAACATAGAACTCTCCTAAAACATGTACTTCAAATACATTATCTGAATGCTCCTGCTATATTAGATCTATGTTTCTTAGACCAGTGATTGCTTTTTGGATTTTTTGTTGCATCCACCAGAGGATGCCCTAATTCAGGGGTGGGCAATTAATTTTCCCATGGGGCCACATGAGAAATTGGAATGGTTTTAGAGGGCCAGACCAACATACGAAGGCTCCATGTACATTGCCTTAATGGGGCCGTATTCCAGCCGCCCGATTTGCGGCCAGAATACGGCCGCCATTGAAAATGAATGGCGCTGTAATACGGCGCGGTGAACACCCGGTGTTTCACCCCGTTTTACGGCGCGGCCCCCGTGTCTGCCAATGGAGAGGGGAGCGGTAAGGAGCACTCCCATCTCCACTCAGAAGTTACAGTGGCATCACTTAGGGCTCATGTCCACGGGGAAAACAAGAATTAAAATCCGCAGCGGATTTTAACTCTTCTCCCGCGCGCGGATCCGCACCCCATAGGGATGCATTGACCACCCGCGGGTAGATAAATACCCGCGGATCGTCAATAAAAGTGATTTTAAAAAAAATGGAGCATGAAAAAATCTGGACCATGCTCCATTTTCATGCGGGTCTCCCGCGGGGACGGCTCCCGCGGGCTTCTATTGAAGCCTATGGAAGCCGTCCGGATCCGCGGGACACAAAAATCACATTTTACTTACCCGCTCCGGTTCTTCTCTTCGGCGCCGCGCCATCCTCTCTCAGCCGCGGCCGGATCATTTTGCTTCGGCCCGGCGCATGCGCGGGGCACGTCACCGACGTCATCGTGCACATCCGCCGAGCCGAAGAATGAAGATCCGGCCGCGACGAGAGAAGATGACGCCGCCGCGAAGAGAAGAAACGGAGCGGATGGGAGGTGAGTTTATTGTCATTTATTTATATTTTCAGCACTCATGTCCGCGGGGCAGGAGGGACCCGCTGCAGATTCTACATGTAGAATCCGTAGCGGGCCCGATTTTCCCCGTGGACATGAGCACCGGACTCATTGGTGAGTCACCAGGACACTCTTTGCGGGCCGGTCCGAGCTATTCAGCGGGCCGGATGTGGCCCGCGGGCCGTGCTTTGCCCAGGTCTGCCCTAATTCAACTTCAACACAAGGTTTTACAGCAGAATCTTACCATGTAAATTACTACAATAGAAGCTGCAAGCAAAGACATATTCCAAATACACATTATAGCTCTACTACTTAAATTGTCATACAAATGTCTCCTTCATTACCTTTCCTTTTCACTCAACATATCCTGAAATGACTGACTTTGAAAAAAACCCCATGATTTTGCAATATAGCTGTTCTATATATGTCTATTGTGGCCACCCGGTGGCTGTTTTCAGTATCGCAGTCTGTCAAGGGTTTTACTAGTATGTCACAATATTGTATTGAAATTATTTCGTGAGAAATTGGAATCTGTAACAATTCAAGGAAAGGTAAGGGTGGATACATCTGTATATTTTCAGGCAAAAATGGGTCATACAAATGATAAGGCAGCATCTCCAGGAGGAGGAGCATATAATATGTTTCTAAATTACAAACGCAAGCTAATTTATATAAAATATGTGTATCATCATGTAAAGTATGACTGCAAATAATGCAGTTAAGATAGATATACAGTTCATATAATATCCAAGTACGGGCAGCTTCATATGGGTCTATTTGTGTGCTTTTGTGCACACAGAAAAATTACGTATGTAAAACACAAAGAATAGAACTCATGATTTCAATGGCTTCATTTTTTTTGTGCGTGCATTTCTGCTGCAAGCAAAAAATAGGATCAGCTCTATTTACCCATGTATTTGCGTACCAAAAGGCCCCATGTCCATGGGAGGTGCACATTGTAAAATCTAGGAACAGATCCTCTTTTAAATGCTGAATATCACTTACTATATTCTAATATGTATTTACATGGACTTTTTCTGGGTACTTTGATATCTTCCCACATTTCTGGTTTCCTTAGATCTCATTTGCACTGAAACATCTCAAAAATCGCTCAAATGACAGATTGAGTGACAGTTTGAAGCAATCATCTTTGCACAGTCTATAGTAGCTAATTAGCTACTAAAGAGCTATGCAGGCGGAGCAGGACACCATCACTATAGCTCGCCGAACAATACAGCTGTTTTGCATAAGCAAACAGCTGCATTGTTCTCCACACTTATAGCTTGCGTCCCGCTGTGAACTACCCGTGGGACATGAGCTGAAAGAATCTTATCAGCGCTGCCGACTGTGATAACAGTCTGCACCGCTGATAAGAGTTCATTGCTCAATTCTAGAAAGCTAGAATTGAGTGGGGAATGAATCTTGCATGAAAACTGCACGATGTCCGTGCATTCAGATGCAACGGTTATCACTTAAAAGATGGCTTTGAGCGAATTTTGAGCGAGAATCGTTGTGTCTAAATTCGTCCTAGTTTGTAGGTAAATGAGATTATGACTGATAACAATATGTATACAGGACTGTAGACTATGTAGCTGCAATATAAACAACAGGAACATTGAAGTTTTGGGCTTAGGACAGTATATATACAAATGCAGGATTGTATTGCCATTTCTTTACTTATTCTATACTGCTGGACAGAATGAAGAAAACTGTAGAAATGAAACAACTATATGCACTACCTCAAAGTTATGGAAAACCCTGTGATAATAACAAGAAAGCGGACATTATGAAGGTTATTAACTCAATTTGTTTCACACTGTATGACCATTTATTATTAAAAGAGATTAGTGAGGTACAGAAATAGTTGATGGTAGTACCTACTGATCATTTAAATGTATAAGCCCTAGTATGTATCCATTATCACTGCCATCACTTTTGAGTGATTGCTTTAAAACTACAAGTACAAAAAGTTTAGTTACGGTCATACTTGGATTGCCAAATCATTAAAAATGATGTTTCCAGATTGCAACATTAATGTAGGACATAATATAATAACTGTTTTATTGTTGCCATTCTGAAAAGAAAACGAGGCAATAGAAGCCATCTGAATGAAACACAGTTTTAAGGTAATTACATTTCCCATAAACCTTTATTTATAAGTGGCAAATCAATAGTAAAGTTTATTGAGACATAGATGCTATGCTTTTAAAGGGCTTGTAAGTCATTTTCCCCCCGTTATAAATAATATAGCTCAGCATGTTAATGCTTCCTGCATTAGTCAGTGGAAGTCTACATTGATTTCGAGGTGGGGAGTCATATGCGTAATGTATCCAGGTTTTCTCCCACCCGTCTTTAAGTGTTTTCCATTGAAGAGCAGAAATGAGACTCCCAGAGGACATAACATCCTTATGTGCATGAGAATATTTAGCCCAGATTAATATGGGGCTGTTTTATCTGCCGCCGATGGAGTCATTATACTTATGTAACGAGATACCTGAGACGTTTCAATGTGACTGAATACCTTGGAGCCAGACAAATTACATCTACGCTAATTTCCCACGAATGTATTTGCGGGGGCATTTCCGCGCGTGAAAAAGTTGCTAGTATAACTTCGAATCTTTGATTTCAATAGATTCGTTCACACTAACGAGTTTTTTCCGTGCAAAACATTTGTCCGCAAAATGATAGGTCTTGCCCTATTTTTTGTCCGTGTTACACAGAAAACTGCCATAGATTTGTATGGCAGCTGAAAAAAAGGGAGGAAAGAAAGTTAGGGAAAAGAAGACAGTTCGCCCTAATTAGGCATTTAATTGCCATTGGAATCCACAGGAAGGATGTTACAAGCAAGCATGTGAACGGGCATTTCCATCACCTTAAAAAACAATCGACTAGCAAGGATGTATCAGTCTGCTTCTTGCTATCTCCTCACTTCATTCATGCGAATATACGTTCCGCACAGGCGAACCTATTAACACATACATTCATCTGAATAAGCCCTCGAGGTGCTTTTACGAAAAACAGTTATCGTCAAAAAAAATAATTGCTGGATTGTTCGAATTTGAAAAGTCATGCGGTGTGAACACGGCCAATGATTGAACAATAACTTGTTTAGTGTTCATTTCATGCAAGCATGAAAATCACTGTTGGCTCATTCGCTGATCGTTCAGTTTAAACAGTTGTCAATATAAAGCTCTAATGAGCAGAGCTATAGGCACAGAGCATAGGAATACCTACAGTTCCAGGCAGGGGCGTAACTAAAGGCTCAGGGGCCCTGATGCAAAATGTGAGCTGGGGCCCCCCTCTATCTGTATCTGTACCCGTACCCATACCTAAAACATGCTGGGCCCCAATGCAAAACCTGTAACAGGGCCCCCAACTATAATGCTTTATTCATAGTACTGGGCTTCCTATATGGAGAAGAGAGGCCTGATGGGCCCCCTAAGACTCCTGGGCCCGGGTGCAATCGCATCCCCTGCACCCTCTATAGTTACGCCCCTGGTTCCAGGTGTGCCAATGTATTGGGCCTCTGTAATGTGGCATCTGATGGAATGTCCTGTAGGCTTTGTATGAATCAGAGGGATAGAGAGGTACAGTATGGGCCCACAGAGTTATGCGGGTACTGTGTTATGCCTCCATACTTTTTGGAATTTGTACACAGCTGTAATACACTCAGGTGCAAGAAGCCTTAATGTTCTACTATATACTAATGTACAAGGACAGTCAAACCCTTAAAGATCTTATTACCATTCAGCATTGCTAGTATGCCTCACCATCTTGAAAACATAAAAGGTTCTAGTTATAAATAAGATGCTATATTAACAAACAAACATCAAATTGTTAGTAGCAACTCCAGCTACTAAGTTTGCAATATTATTTATTGTCATTAGGCGGCACTACAACATTACTTTATTCTTCAGGATGAAAGTTTCTGTAACCTAAAGCTACTAAAGCCTCTGCAGGGTTTGTTAGCACATTATTTGGGGCTCTAATTTTGTAATACTGTTTTGTTTCCATTCCCTCAGATTGCTAGTGTGAAGTGTAAAAGCTTAGTGTGCCCAACTGATTCATGGTCATAGCCAGCCTTACCTATGTTTGACATGAACAGTCTTACAGGGTGCCAGCCGCCAGCTTTTAGGCTTGGGGTGATTGTCCTCCTGATGACCACTTAGCCAAATACTCTTCATCCTTCGTGCAGCAGCATCTTGTGGCGCTACATCAATCACTGTCTTCTGATGTTTCAAGGCACCACTGTCAGCCCATCGGTGCCCCCACAACACAATTACTTAGGTCTGCTACTGTAATTATGTTATGTGCTTGGTTCTGGTTCTGTATTTATATACTGAGCTTGCTTCTCTTCCTGGATTTATTTTATGAGCTTAGCTCAAGGGTGCATTTATGTTATGAGCTTGGTTCTGGCACAGCATTTATTCACTGTTGTTCTGATGTGGATATACTGCTATGGTGCTGCTTTCTGCACAAGCATACTGTACGAGCAGGGGCGTAACTATAGAGGGTGCAGGGGATGCGGTTGCACCCGGGCCCAGAAGCCTTAGGGGGCCCATAAGGCCTCTCTTCTCCATATAGGGAGCCCAGTACTATGAATAAAGCATTATAGTTGGGGGCCCTGTAACAGGTTTTGCATTGGGGCCCAGAAGCTTCAAGTTATGTCTCTGTGCAGCATGGTTTAGGTATGGGTACGGGTACAGATACAGATAGAGGGGGGACCCTAGCTCACGTTTTACATCAGGGCCCCTGAGCCTTTAGTTACGCCCCTGTGTACGAGTGCAGGCAGTCTGCTATCAGTGCAATTAAAAATAGTCTTTCTTAAAACGGAGGAGGGGTGCCAATAAATATTTTGCACAGTGTGCCATCTAGCCTAAGGCTGGCACTGTTGATGACCTGTTGAATAATGCAGGAAGACCATAAGTGGCTGAAAGGTACAGAGACTTTTTAAATCCAGTGCTCAACAGAACTACTATAGTAACACCTAGGATGTTACAACAGTCCTATTTTATGGGATTTTAATTTGATATGCTAGTCCTCAGCAGCAAGGAATAAGTCTAAACAAGGTTTTATGAAGGAAAACACAATCTTAGTGATCCCAATTCAAGGCATATTCTACTTCATCTGTTCTTCTATTCGCCAGTGGCATAGAAGGCATGATGGCTATCAAACTCATTGTTGGGCATGATGATGGACTTATGCTAGCAATCTACACCACAGACAGTACATTGCATCATATTGCTTAGATGTTTGTGACTGAAGGCAACTTATATAGCTGATGACACCTACAGTTAATAATTCTTGGCATGCTCAAGAAAAGAGAGTTCTTTTGGAATTGGGGTAATGACCCATTTGTAAGAAAACAAACGTGACAGCTGCTTGGTAGACTATTTAATAAAATATCTTATGATGTCAAGTTAGTCATTGCTCCTGTTCCTAACGTGAAGACCAATATCTTTGAGGAATGAAGATGCTAGATGATTTTTAGACATCTTTTGGAATAGCCAACGCAATATACTTGGTTCCAATCGCACTCTTTGTCTATGATTCCTTACTAATGGGTTATTGTACAGTTCAGTTTACAGTAATGCAGGAATAAACTATAAAACCCCTGAGAATACGAGATGACATTAAGACCAATCGATGGTAAAAATAGATTGGCTGCATATTATAGTAACAGAATGCAACATATCAAGACAGAAGCTCTTTGACCGTATGAGGCCATCTGGGGCAAATCTATCAAGCTGCTATGCATCTGATATGTTTCCTTGTATAAGAGATTACAAATGTAATTTGACATTGAAACTTGTAAAACAGGAACAATTGCAGAAATGTAAACTATAGCAAATTATACTATAGTCTTTAAATTGATTTAAGAACACCAATCTAGTAAAAATAGAACATGATATACAGTACTATATTCTGATCTGCTAAGAAATGGAAAATGTTACTATATATACTATATACCCTGAAGGTAAGTACCTCGGGGTCACTAGCATGATGATCGCGCACATGGATGGTCTAACACAGTGCTGGCACTATCTGACTTGCCGTCAGCCTGGCATCAGGGCTGAACGGCGCTCTGTTATTTTTATCTCATTAGTTACTTTGCCCTGCTTTCTGCACAGTAGACATGGCTCCTGATGAGCTAGTCCAGTATGGGGGATGAGGGAAACGCATACAGCTGAGTTATTATATATCATTTTGGAGATAGTCTTTTTATGATTAGTGTATTGGATTTATTTTTTTTTTGGGGGGGGGGGGAGTGGCAGGGCCATAGACATTAAGTAAGGGATGTTGTGTGACTCGATAACAACTAAAGGCAGTCTTAATTGGCTGTATTGTCGTTCAAAGTCCACATGCTCTCGAACTATCAAGATTGGTGCATAACTCAGTATTCGGCACTTACTTGTCTATTAGGATATTGAGGGGCATTTTTTATCTGCCAATTGACCTTTTTCACGTTTGTCATCTATGAGCTTTTATGTGTTCTCTTTTTTTGTATCTGTCAGATAATATCTAGATGGTCTTTCATGCATAATGAGTCATTCTTAAACAGTGTTCTTACATTTTTTGTATCTTTTCCCTACCGTACCATACTGGGGGGCTTTCACCTTGTTATGGTGCAACACACTAAGGGGAGAGGATGTGATCTTAATATTGGTTACTCCCATTGTAACCATAGCTAAGGTGTTGAAATCCTTTGGGTGCTCCCGTGGGTGGGTTTGTTTGTCTATCTGTGTTGATGTGTCACAGGTAGCAGCCTGGATTTTAGTGTTTGTTTGTCTATTTATCTGCTTTTATTTTTAACATATTGATAACACAAGTTATACTATTCATCTCAGTGAGTAATGCTTGGAGGGTGTTTCATATTTCTCTGTTGACCTACAGCAAACATCTAGACACAGTGGATGATTTTGCTGGGAAAAAAAAACTACATCGAAATGCTAAAAAAGTGTCATTTTCCAAAAAGCTAGCTTATGGGGTGACTTCCCAAGCAAGTTTTTTTTTTTTTTTAAATACACAGGTGTTTGTGGCAGCTGTTTTTAGCCAAAGCCAGGAGTTGAATCAAAAGAATAATGGAAATATACAGAAGGACTTATATTTTGCCTGTATTCTGGATTTGCTTCCGACTTTTGGTGAAAAAATAAAAACCTACATGAAAGACTGCCAAAAAAAAATATATTTTTTAATCCAGATATATTACTTGACAGAGAAAATGCAACATTGTGAAGATTTCATCATGGCACTATGTAATTTTCAGGGTCTGTTCACACAAATAAGTTGATCCAGTTTTGGGCCAATTTACAAGATCTGAGAATGTGGCAAAAGGGGGTAACTAATTTGGAAAGCTAACCTTGGAAATGTTGTCACACCTGCGGAAACATTTAATGCTCCAATGTCAATGATAACAGTTTTGCATAGCTTGGCTAAGACAATTTAGCTGTCAAGCCTTCCGTTGCAAAAGCTGCCCCTCACACTACACCATCGGCATAAATGCTTGTAGTGGCGTTGCTCCAGAGCTGCCTGGCATAATGAATGGCACAATGTGGAGTTCAGTGACAAATCAATATTCTGTCAAGATTGCTGAGCGGGGGTCTGGAGGTAATCAGGCTGATCCTTCCTCCATTTTGGAGTGCCACACAGTTCATCAACACGGAGTCATGGTTTGGGGTGCCATCAGCATCAACAGGCGATCACCTTTCAGTTTCCACAGTTAAGATGGAATATAATTTGGCACAAGTTTTAACCCTTTAGTGACCAAGCCTGTTTGCGTCTTAATGACCAAGCCAAATTTTTGAAATCTGACATGCGTCACTTTAAGGGTGCCTTTCCACTAGCGTTTTTTTAACGCTGCAATATCGCTGCGTTTTTTTAACGCGATTGTCAATAGGACTTTCTAATGTTAAGAATGCATCGCACAAAAATTGCAAAGCACAAACTTGCAATTTTTGTGTGATGCGTTTTTAGCATTACAAAGTCCCATTGACAATCTCGTTTAAAAGAAACGCAGCGATATCACAGCGATAAAAAAACACAAGTGGGTGTGAGCACTTAAGGTTTTGCATATCCAAGTGATTCTGACATTGTGTTTTTGCCATACATCGTACTTCATTTAGGTAGTAAAAATAGTCAGATAGAATTTGGGGATATTTATTAAAAGTGCCAGAATTGGGAAAAATGTTTAAAAAATTGTCATTTTTTCCCATTTTCAATTGCAATATCTCCAATATGTGCGAACATACTGTACAGATTTTTGATAAGATATATATTTCAGTTAGTATACTTCGCAGAGTTACCATAGAGGAGCTGCAATAATTATGGGAACATGTAGAAAAAAAAAAGAAGGCTACTTCCGTAAGTTGAAGTTTCTATACTTTAGTTGTCCGTATGCGGATCTATTGAATGCAGATATTGCATTTGCTATAGGAATTAGAACTGTGCTTGTTCTGTTGTGCAAAGCCTTTATTTTAACTGTCGATTTCCTTTGGAGTTTTCCTTGACAGGTACTAAATATTAATCATTTACAACCTGCTCTTGCAAGTCATGTGGTTAGTAATAATAATTTGCGATAAAACGGTCAGAAACAGATGGTGAGTGGGTGTGTTGAGTAAGAGAGCACAATGAAACAGATATGTATTCACTGCCACAAATGTCAGAATAATCACTGGATAGCAGCAAAACTGTGACTTAACCCCTTAGTTAGAGAGCAGCCTATTTTGCACCCACCTTAATAACCAGGCCATTTTTTTCACTTTTTTCATTATTGCATCCAAAGAACCATAACAGTTTTATTTTTTCACCAACATGGACGTATGAGCACTTGTTTTGCTAGGATGAGATGTTGCACCACTTTGGGATACATATACTGTTTACCTTTCATTGCATGTTTGGGGAGGAATGTAGTGTAGCATACTTTTGACAGCCCTTCCATAAGACGCTGTCAGAAGCTGAATCTAACAAGCTAGCATAGGTAGGGGCCCCATAGACCTTGATCAGACCTCCAGCTGTCAAGTGGACCTATCAGCAGCTTGCAAGATATAAGGAGTTAAAAGCCAGGATCTGAGGTTTTTGTGCTCCAAGCCTTTAGAACGGGAGCCCCACTGTGAGTAGGAAGCCAAGCCCCGACTTTTCCCGGCACAGACTGCTGTTCCGGTCTTTAACTAGACTCCCATGTTTTTACAGCAGCCTAGCCTTGGGCACCTCAGTGAATGCTGTAGAAACACATATGGCTGATCACAGAGGGGTTAAAGGAGTTCTGCAAAGTCTGGAAGGTTAGTTAGTCCAGGGACCCTATCCACTATCAAGGGAATTATGTATTCTATTTCCTTGTGTTTAAACTAGTTATTCCAGAAATTTCCTTCCTTCCCTTTCTGAAGCTTTGTTTCCTCCATTACCTCTCAGTATATATTCCCTGCTGGGTGTTTCTGAAGTGGCAGAATGGAACACTAAAATTTCTTGTCAGTTGTTATGTCTGCTTAATAATGTGAAGCAGTTTGAGAAGCTTTATTTGATGGGAAAACCTTCTAGATTTCCACTGATTACAAATAAACTTATAGTTACTCAGCGTTACATCAATATTTTTATATATAAACATTTTAGTTCTGCAATTAATCAAATTTTTAACACACGGTTTCATTCAAAGGTGCTCTTAGTCTCCAATATAGGTTTGTATTAAATACATGAATAGTTAAAAGTGTCCTCATGTCTCAGATGTACGTTATAGCATGTCATGTCTCACGTCAGACCTATTAGAGTTCCCTTGTCTCAGATGTATGTCATAGCATGTCATTATGCAAATAAGGGAGATGGAATAAATCCTCCACAGTGCCACCTATTGAAAGGCAGCATTCCTTCAAGTCAAAGTCAGACTTTTTATACAAGCCTTGTTACAATGACTGGGAATTAAAAGCAAAGCCAGACCCCATGTACATACAGCTGTTTCCGGGTTATTGCCCTTCATCAGTGTACAGTAGGAGTCTGGCTTTTTGCTAGTGAGAGGCCTGGGACAGGGGTCAGAAACGCTCTTTTCTCCTTAGGGAGAGCAACTGTATACTATAAACTAAGTGAGGAGACTCAAATGGCCAAGCATGCTCCTCTGGGTAATATGCAAATAAGGGAGATGGAATAAATCCTCCACAGTGCCAAAAGCCAGACTCCTACTGTACACTGATGAAGGGCAATAACCCGGAAACAGCTGTATGTACATGGGGTCTGGCTTTGCTTTTAATTCCCAGTCATTGTAACAAGGCTTGTATAAAAAGTCTGACTTTGACTTGAAGGAATGCTGCCTTTCAATAGGTGGCACTGTGGAGGATTTATTCCATCTCCCTTATTTGCATATTACCCAGAGGAGCGTGCTTGGCCATTTGAGTCTCCTCACTTAGTTTATAGTATACAGTTGCTCTCCCTAAGGAGAAAAGAGCGATAGCATGTCACATGTCATGTCACACCTCAGACCTATTGGAGTTCCCTTGTCTCAGATGTACGTAATAGCCTGTCATGTCACACATCAGACCTATTAAAGGTACTATGTCTCAGATGTACGTCATGTCATGTCACACATCAGACCTATTAGAGTTACCGTGTCCCATCTGTACGTCATAGCATGTCATGTCACACGTCAGACCTATTACAGGTATCGTGTCTCAGCTGTACATCATAGCATGTCATATCACATGTCAGGCCTATTAGAGTTACCATGTCTCAGATGTACGTCATAGCATGTCATGTCACACATCAGACCTATTAGAGGTATCATGTCTCAGATGTATGTCATAGCATGTCATGTCACACGTCAGGCCTATTAGAGTTCCCTTGTTTCAGATGTACATCATAGCATGTTATATCACATGTCAGGCCTATTAGAGTTCCCTTGTCTCAGATGTATGTCATAGCATGTCATATCACGTCAGGCCTATTAGAGTTCCCTTGTGTCAGATGTATGTCATAGCATGTCATGTCACACGTCAGGCCTATTAGAGTTCCCATGTCTCAGATGTACGCCATAGCATGTCATATCACGTCAGGCCTATTACAGTTCCCTTGTCTCTGATGTATGTCATAGCATGTCATGTCACACGTCAGACCTATCAGAGTTCCCTTGTCTCAGATGTACGTCATAGCATGTCATATTACATGTTGGAAAAGTAATGTCTACGTGAGCAATCATTCACACCTCATGTGCCCATTTATTGCCATTACTGTTGGCAGCACATCTCCTGTTCACACAAGGGGATAAGTTACTGAGAAAATATAATTTTTTGCACCTACCTAAAAGATACAGGCAACAAAAATTAACAAATTATAATTTGATTGCTTGGCAGTTGTTGGGAATGAATGTTCATGCAAACAATTGTCCAACTGATAATTGCCCCATGTAACTAGCCCAAAGGCCCCTTACTGTATGTTATATATTCTCAGTGTGCAATAATAGCATATTAAAGCCAATTTACACGCAAAGACAATCTTTCAAACTATTGAAAGATTGACAGTTTTAGCGATCGTTTTGCATAAGGTGCTAATGAACACTAATGTCCATTAGCCTTTATCATCTTCATTAGCGTGTAAATGAGCCGCAAGGAGCTGCTTGCAGAACCTAGCATGTGGTGTCAGCTCTGCAATCAGTTCCATTGTCCTCGCATGGGCTGCTGGAAGAATACAATGTAATCTTCTGCTCTCATAGAGAACACAGTGTGCGGTCTGAACGATGGATTTTAAGCTCACCTAAAAATCATCGTTCAGACTTACCGCCCTGTTTCATATACTAGCGGCTTGATAAAGACCATGAGTGGTCGAAACGTTGCCTTTTTAATGATGAAACAATAAAGAAAGTCCTGTTTTACATAATGATGATTTGAAGCACCTGTTATGCTGCCACTTCTTCGATATCCTTACATTTGACCAGTACAAGGGGCTGTTGGTCTACAACCTCGAGGTTGGCTTGGCATTTTTTGCTATTTCTTACGCATGTGTTGTGCTCCTTCCCCAGCTGGACCTTTCTTTCTGGGGATAAATTGAGTGCTGTTGACACATTATTCTTTGGAACAATCGTTCAGACAAAAAGTGCACAATGGCAGCGTTTACATGCAACAATTATTGCACATATGCCATCGTTTGAACAAATTTAGAGCCATAATTGTTGCGTGTAAATGGGCCTTTAGGGCCTTTCAGACCCTTGCATTTATCTACATTGATTGTGCTGCATGCTCAACTCAATTAACCATTACAAAATCCTTCTAGGAGTAGGAGGTTAGCTGACTTGCATTTCAAGATGAGTAATAAGTGCAATAGAGTAATGCCTTCAACAAATTAAAAGCAATTCAGGATATTAGCTTGAAAAAAGAAATATGTTTTCTATTTTTCTACTGCATTTCATTGACAAGAGAAGTATTAGCAGCGTATCTCTCACTTTGTCTGGAGTGGGATGTGAAGGAATAGATGGTTGCCTAAGGAACCATTGAGGGAGAAAGGGGATGTCATGTAGTGTTTAAAAAACAGTTCTGCCTTTGTATTTGGCCAATCAGTTCTTCCCTGTACAGCCAAGAACACAAATGATTTGTGGGGAAAGGTGGAACAGGGAACAATTTCATAAATGTCCATGCTCAAGATAGTGCTGTATGGCGAGCTCACAACTGCTCAACAAAACAGAGAGGCACCAAGGAAGAGGTATAAGGATTCTCTGAAGAAATCCCTTGAAGCCTGTCATATTGCCATAATGACTACCAAGTGTGGTCTGCTCTAGCCTCCGATTGCAGAGCTTGGAAGCACATCATGTATCAAACTGCCTCCTCTTTTGAGAACGTTCACTGGGCTGCTCCCAAGGCCAAGAGGAAATGGAGAAAGAACCAGGGCACTGCAGCATCGAATTCAGGACAAATTTTCCCCTGCAAGCGCTGTGGCCGGATCTGCCTATCCTGAATTGCACTTATCAATCACCATCAAGCCTGTAGTAGATGTGAACAGCCCTTTACTTAAATATGTATTCGCGAAGCCAAGCCATGATGATCAAACGGTTTTCATATTAAACTTTAGGGGCAAGAGTTATGGGGGTACATTCTGAAACTATTATGCAGTAACAGTAGGTCTATAGTAATGTATAAAATGCTGTACAAACATCTTTCTTTGTAGTGGCATTTTTTCTTACTTTCAGGCCAGTTTCATATGAGCGTATTTAAATATGTCCATAATGCGTATCCCTACTACAGATGTGTTCCACATGACATTACAACCAGATGTCATCAGTATTTACTAAGTATTTGCCTCCCATTGCTTTTATTTTCTACTGGGTAAATACTGATCTGTAAAAAAACATATACGATTAGTCTAACTTTTTTTTACAATGTCTGAAGGAAGCCTGAAGCTTATGTATTTAGTCTGTCGCTTACAAATGGAGAATATTAAATTCACCCTTCTTACAATGCACAAATTCCACAACTACACTTGGGAGGGAATAAAGAATTTATACTTTTTTGAATCCCAACTGTAATCAAACAGTAGATGGGTTACCCAGGGGTACAAGTCAGAGCAGATATGGAACTGTCATCTCTCTGGAAACAAAAGCAGGCAGCATCTAATCTGTCAACTGTAACTGTGTAATATTTAGTTGTACAGGATCAATGACAAAAAAATAACTGTAAACGTGCAAAAACAGACAGACACACTGAACGGTGCATGCAGTTATTTCAATTATCAGTGGCACAGAGTGTTAAGGCAGTAGTATGCAGTCCTAAGCTCTCACTCATGACCTGAAGGTTGTGGGTTCAATCCTAGTTTGGTTCAGGTAGCCAGCTCTAGGTTGACTCATCCTTCTGAGGTTGGTAAAATGAGTACCCAGCTTGCTGGGGGGTAAAGATGACTGGGGAAGGCAATGGCAAACCGTGCCAGGCTGCTAAAACAGCCTGCCGAGAAAATGTCACGAAGTGCTTGCACCAGGGGGCTTCACCTTTTACCTATGTGCATGTAATGGATCGAATATCATAGGATCTATTAGCTATATTAATCTAGAGGGATGCTATTTTGTATCTTTTTCTATACCATATCCTGTAGTCCAACAGTGTAGTTAGTTTTTACCTGTAACATTCAGCCACTACAGAAGAGGCAGAAAGCTGCTTGGAAATTGTAAAGCTAATTAGTGAG